>NC_085138.1:39776963-39876963 GCF_035046485.1 Aedes albopictus | reverse complement strand
TCTTGAAATTTGGATTTAAGTCCGGCAGCTTGGAAATTCTGGTCGCCTTTTTTGGACTCCAGACTACTTCCTCATACCGATACAATCATTTTGAATGGTTTTAAAGCGTAAAACTCCATTAAACAGCCACCATTTTGAATTTTGAGACTGTTTTTGTGTTGGTTCAGAAGAGTTTCAGAATTTAGACAGTTTCCGGGAGTTTCAGTGGCCTTCAGGGGCCTCCATGAGAGCTTCAGTGGATTTCAGGAGAATTCAGTATAGGTTAGGCGAAGACTACGGTGGTCTCAGGTAGATTTTCTGCGAGTTTCAAAATGTTTGCAGTAGTTTCAGGGGGGTTATAGAGAGCTTCTGGATAGTTTACGGGAGTGTCAGGTGCATTTAAGGGGCGTCAGCAGGGTATAAGGGAAGTCTACGGGGTTTTCTGAGGGGTTTCAAAACTTTTCACGTCGTTTCATGCTACATCAAGAGGCTTTTGACTGTTTTAAGGAGTTTCAGTGCGGTTTAGGGGGCTTCGATAGAGTATAAGGGAGGTAAACCGTTGTCTCAGGGGGCTTTCTGAGGGGACTCTATGCGTTTCAGTGGATTTTAAAGATTTTAGTAATGGAAGTCTCGTGGGGCCTCATGGGGGGTTATCCAAGGCAGTTTCGAAGCGTTAGAGAAACTTCAGAGGATTCCAGGAGGTTTTGGAGGGCTCTAGTGAAGTTTAAGAAAAGTCTACGGGGATCTCAGGGAAGTTTCTGATGGGTTTTAAAGCAGTGAATTTTAGGGGCTTTCAAAGGATCTTCATTTGAATTTTGGGGAAATATATGAGGGTCCCAGCAAAGTTTTCTAAGGATTTTCAATGCATTTCAGGGCGTTTCGAGAGGTTTCAAAAGCCTTCGGTAGAGTTCAAGCAAAGTTCAACAAAAGTATACGGGGATCACAGGAGGGCTCTTGTAGGTTTCAAGGCGTGTCGACTAGTTTCAGGGAGAACCAGTGAACTTAAGGGGAAATTAATAGAGTGTAAGGAGAGTCTACTAATGTTTTGCAGGATTGCGTGAAACATATATTTTGCTATACGTGATAGTGATTTAAATAATATATGACATGTGTTTTGTTAAAATACACTGTCCTTTTAGTGTATACAGTGAACAAAGATCATTTTTCAAGTAAGTGCTAGAAAATGTGTGGACTTCTTGGTGGAAGAAAACTGATGAATTGGAATGAAAGTATGAAATAAATGCAAACATTAAGTCAATCTTTAAAAAATTACTGAAGTACTTTTACAATATCCCACATGATTTTTTCACATGACTCCAACATTTTCGATCATATTGTTCCAGCATAGGAAAATACGGCGGAGCGCATGCGTGCGCTCTCTGATTACAAAAAGCCGACACGTCATCGCGTCGTTACCCCGCTGAGGATTCAGTACATACTAGGTCTGTAGGTCCTCTCGCTCTCTATTTCTCTAGTAGGTAGGTACCTATATAGCACCACTAGATACAAAAAGGCGATGATGACGCTCGAAACGTGTTGAAATTTTGTTGTTATTTTGGTGTAGCCTAGCCAGAATGCCGTGGTGCGGCGGCAGTGGTGGCGGCGATTTGCAGGAAGGACGGCCGAAGCCGAGGAATCCGTCGCCCGGCGCACATTATGTTGCCTGCCTGCCTGCCACCGAAAGGTGTTTGTATTTTGACACGCAAAAGCGTTTCCATTTTTACGATGCGATGATGGTGGAGAACACTCTCATTGGTGTGATTGTGTGCAGACAACGGTGTTTGTTGTCTGGGGGATTGCCGAAAAATTGGCGAGATTTTTTTTTATTCTACACGGAGAAACTGAAAAACTCAAAATTAGGTACTTTTAAACTCAATTTTGAGTTCTTTTTCATCTCCCTTTTCATGCGCTCTTTCTATTGTTGTCAGAGAGTGAAGAGAGAAACACCCCAACTTTTGCAGTTCCGTGCGTCAAGCCAAAACTGAGTTTCTAGCACAGTACTCAAATTTGAGTGAATACAACCTAGTCAAAATTTCGGTTGGGTGGAAAAAACTTAAAATTAGGTATTTTTTTCACATGGAAGCAAGCGGGAACAACCCAACAAAAACATCGATTCCATCAACTCAAAATTGGCTTGACGCACGCAACCCCAAAGTTGGGTGGAAAGAACTCACTTTTGGGTAGTTTCGTCTCTCCGTGTAGCGTCTGACGAGTTGTTACAGGGTTTAACAAAAATAATAAGCCTATTTTAAAACGGATTATTGAACATTAGCATTAAGGCGAAACTGGAAGCATTTCCTCATTTTTTTGGTTTTTGATTTTTTATTAAATAACGAAGCAATATGTTCAAAATCGGTTTTCGTGCACATGTAGAGTATGAATCAGGGTATCTTCTGTTTTTTTACGCGGTAGAAAATGTTTTTTGTTTTTGCAGAAACCATTTTTTAGTGAAATTTTGTTTAAAAATGGTTTCTACAAAAATGAAAAACATTTTCTACCGCAAAAAAAAAATCAGAAGATACCCTGATCCATACTCTACATGTGCACGAAAACCGATTTTCAAAATATTGCTTCGTTATTTAATGAAAAATCAAAAACCAAAAAATGAGGAAATGCTTCCAGTTTCGCCTTAAGCAAGTCGCCCAAATTCGTAGGTGGTACAGTCCAGACCGCTGTTATGAGAATTGCCTCCTTCCCATCCATAACTAAAGCTCAGAGACTTGGGACTAATCAATAACTCTAAGACAAGATTGACGCAATCCTCCAACGTTCGAAAAGAACATTCGTTGGACATGAACACCTAAGAATGGTATGTAGAGAACCCTACGTCCTCTCAGGCCTGGGTGTCACTTGAATTTGAGTGTTAACATTAAAGGATACATTTGGTCAACATTTAGACACAGGGACAAACTCAACTAATTATACGTATTACAGTACTCTCGAGACGACATTGTTGACTTTCATATGCGACTCCCATTGGCGTAGCTAGGGGGGGTTCCAGGGGTGCCTGGCACCCCCTAGAATATATTTGGCACCCCCTAGAATTTTTCTTGACACTCACTTAAAATTGAAAACTTGGAACGGTAATGCTGGAACGAACATCTGAATCTTGCTTGCGTTTTTGAACAAAACTTGAGCGACACTGGAAATTACTCCATTATTCATTTTTGTTTTTGGATACTTTAACTGTAAAAACAATCAACAGACTTATCTCTGTAAATGAAGCACCAAAACTGCGCCTATTTGATCCTAGTTGATTATTTTGTTTGGTACAGTGATACGCAAAACATTATCTTTTGGAAAAATGAAGTGTGGTGTATAACAAAGTATACTACGATCATACAGTGGAAGTGCAGAATTAGCATAATGTTAAAATACACATTAATAAAAACAAAAAAAAAATACGATCATACAGTAAACACTAATGTATTTTGAATTGTATGCAGAAACTTATCTTTTCTTAGAAAATATTAAATAAGCTGAAACATATCGTTAAATGTAATGAAAATTCTCAAACTTTCTCTGCTAGTTCATAAACGAGTTGACTTTAATTGGTTTGTTCTTGATAAATTAAATTTGCATGTTCTAGTTGAATGTTTTTATCTGACTGCTCTTTTAATTGTTTGTTTGTGAGCCAAATAAAACTTACTTTTGATCATTCATGAGCAAGATGATCCGAGTAGGTGAGAAAATCTAACGAATAACATATTCAGTTATTAATAATTGAATTACTGAAGAACAGAAACTGATATTGGATTGATTGAGATAAGAGGTAAACCAGCAGAAATAATATTAAAATCTAGTATGGAGAAGTGCTCAATAATAGCTCGTTAAGATATTACAAGATCAAAACAATAGCAGACATGATTTGTCGACCATTTTCTTGAAAAAATAAAAAAGCCAACATCCAGCATCGAACCTACGACATTAGGAGTCACAGGCGGCGATGCTCACCACTCAACTGCGACTCTGTGTTGTGAGTATTATGGCAACAAGGGCGTGAGGTTCTTCGTTCCAACTCAGAAAGGGGCACAGGGCATTTCACTAACATTGAGACATCTCTATGGGTGCATGTGTTCCATTTCGTGCAAAAGAGCTAATCTTGTTCTTATATAGAAATTTTCAGATATTTCAACAAGATCAAAAGCTGATATCATATCACTTTGAGTTATTGGTGCGATATTCTCAAATTTTTTGAATAACACATTAAAAACACATCGAGCTATGACAGCAAAAATGGTTAGGTTTGTGATTTGATTTAGATATTCTCGTCTGCCGGGGGAAACTCGAGAAATAACAGCTTTAAAGTAGGCTTTTAAAAAAGAAGCAGTTTACAAATAATGCCCTTTGCTTCAAGAAGAGTTAACCATTGAAACCCAAGTTTGTACCAGTTACAGTTAACTAGTAGTTCAACTAGCAGTAAAAAATTTGGAATTTTTTTATTATTTTTTTTATTTTAGAAACTGTTAACAATACATCAAATTTGTATTTGTATTTGTATTTGTATTTCCGATTCCAACTCAATATTTATTGAAATGATGCCGTTGTTTTTATGTAAATCAACTATGTGTTTATAAGAACTCTTTTCAATACAATTGTGAGAATTATGAATCGTGGAAACTAAAGTACAGTACAGGAATTTTGTATTTTTGGTTCAGACTCTAGTTCATACTAGACATTATTCATGGAATTATTATTATATTTTATTGCCCAAAATAATCATATCTACATGGCGGCTTTTCAGTAAAATTATGAAAACTTTGCAAAGATACGTGTATTACATATTTTTTTATTGGAAATTTAAATACATCATGATGATTCATATGCTTTATTGCGTGCGAGCAAGCATTTGTGTGTGAAAATTACGTTTTTTTAATACAATAGTGATAACCGTGTTTTTAAGATATAAAAAATCTTCACACAAAACTTAGTGTAGTACGGAAAATATGATATAACCTAACCGTCCGTGGAGCGGACCTGGTGTGATGGTTAGAACACTTGACTATCACGCCGAGGACCTGGGATCGAATCCCACTCCCGACAAACTCGCAAAATGTGAGTTCTTCCTTCGGAAGGGAAGTAAAGTGTGGGTCCCGAGATGAACTAGCCTAGGGCTAAAAATCTCGTTAATACAGATAAAAAAAACCTAACCGATCTGACAATCATCGTTATATCCGCTACATTTCATTGATCGTAAATAATCACATGTATAGTTGAAAGTTTTCAAAATAAATTTTGAAAAACGGTAATTGCTAAAACTACAGAATTTATTTGATTAAAATAAATTCGATGAAACACACTATTTGACCATGTAATTTCACTACGTGAAAGAAGTTATATTTCTGCTGATATCGTCACGAAACATATTACATGATGGATCATCATTGATAGTGATGAACATTCAAATCAAATGTTTGATTTACGAATCGAACTCAGCATTTCTTTCGAAATAGGTTAGGCAATTATTCCGACCATTGCATTATGCATTCTTTTGAATTTTTTTTTCGGTATTTCCTACAGTTATGCATTTGAAAAAAAAATCTTCAACATATTTGGAAGTGTACCAAATTAGTTAAGAATTTCTTCAGATATATATTTAGAAATATTTTTGAAAATTTCGTGGAAACTCCTTTTTTGTTCTCTTTTGGAATTTATTTGGTAATTGCTTTGCAAATTGGCTTGGCCGTTTCTTTGAGGATTCCTACAGCATGTTGTTATTATTGTTTTTGAGAATTTCTTCGGTAGTTCCATTCGATTGTGAAAAGCAACTTCTTTGGAAATGTGTTTTGAAATTTCAATGGCGATTCATCTAAAATTCCTTTGCACTTTATATTCCTATTTCGTTTTTTTCTTTCTGTTTCTCATTTCTTCTATAATTCAACTTCATTGCGTTAAAATATATTCCTCCGACAACTTCTTGGGAAATTTGTTTATAGATATTGTCGGCATATTTGTTTTAGGAATTTATTCTTATTTTTTTTTGGGGGAATTCCATTAACTATTTCATCGAGAATTTCTTTGTTAATCCTTTTGTAAATAAAAAAAAAGACAATTACACCGTCTTCGGCTAGAGGCCGCACAGACTGAATATGACAAATATTGAACAACGGACAACACATATAAACACCCAGTGGCCCAGTGGAGAATTTTTCGTTTGACGAAAAGTTTTACACGACTGGAGCGGGAATCGAACCCACACTCCATGGTTTACTAGATACCAAAACGACTGACGCCGTTAACTACTCGACAACGAAGCACACAACAATTACTTCGGTGTTTTCCTTTCAATTCTTTCTGGAATTTGTTGGAGAAATCCTTCAGTACTTCCTTTTCAATTTTCTTCAAAAGGAAGCCAAAAAATAAATAAAAATAGTTTTTCCGAATCGATTTGCAAAGGGATTTTCAGAAGAATACCCGAAGGAATTCCCAAAAAACTTCCTGAGAAATTCCCAAAGCAATTTCTAGATTATATAAATATAAATTGCCTGAAAAGTTTGTTTTCATTAGAATTCTTATAACAATTGCCATAAAAATTCCTGAAGAAATTGAGTAAGTTTTTCGAAGCAGTTGACCAAATCCAATTCCAGAAAAAAATTGCCGAAAATTATTCCAAAGGAGTTGCCGAAGAAATTAGCATGGAAATCTCCGCAATTATTTTCAGAAAAAAATCTAAATAATTAACGCAGAATATGCCAAAGGAGTTTTGAAAAGAAATCTAAAAAAATGCTTGAGAAATTGACTAAGGAACTACCAAACGATTTTCTAAAGACCATGCCAGAGAAATTCTCAAAGGAATTCCTGGAAGAATTCCAAAAGAAATTGCTGCAAATATTTACAAGCAAATTCTGAAGGAATGTCCGAAAGAATTCTGAAAGAGTTTTTATTTTCTAAAGAAATATACAAATTAATTCGCTAACAAATTTCTTATGAAATTTATGTGGTAGCTCCCAGAGTTATTAACGGAAAATTTTCCAAAGGAATTGCTGGAGGAGTTGCTGGAGAAATAAAATCAAATACCATACAAATTGCTGACATAATTAAGAAGGATTTGCCGATGAAATTAAAAGAAATGCCTTTAAAACTCCTAACACGGTTACAGAAGTTACACAGATTTGTGTACTACTAGATCAGCCTCACCGCTGTGTCAAATGTACACAGATACTTTTCCGGCTCCAGCGCTGGCATGAAAACAAAATTAACAATTATTTTTGCATTGATCGATTCCTGATAATGCATGTCATCGTTCAGAGAAAATTAGTTATGAACTTTGCTCCCATACCCGCGCTAGAGCCAGAAAAGTGACTGTGTACATTTGACACAGGGGTGGAGGCTGATCTAGTAGTACACAGATCTGTGTACATTGTACACAAGCCTGTGTACATTGTACACAAGCCTGTGTTGTTTCGTTTTAGGGTGAAAGGAATTTCTAAAGAAGTTTCCAAAGTAATTACCGATGGAATTTTTAAGGGATGAGCCGAAAGGTTTTTAAAATGTAATTCCAAGTATGGTCTAACCGTAGAAATTCTCAAACAAATTGCTGAAGGGGATCCAAAAGAATTGCTGAAAAAATATGCCAACTCTGAAGGAATTGCAGTTTTCAAATAAATTTCACCGGAAAATTCACTGAGGAATTGCCGATGTAATAGTTATTCTTATAGGTGTCTGGAAAGATATATTTAAACATAAATTACAAAACTTATTGTTTTCATGCAATAAAACAAATATGGTGTCATGTTGTATATTGTGTTTGAACCAAAAATACAAACGATCTATATTTTACGTTGTTTTGTGAATAATTTATAATCTTTACATTTCAGTAATTCAACATCAACATATGCATGGGAATCACTTCGCATAGAGAGTTGAGAGTTATTCTATTTACACTCCTCTCCTCTTCTCTTCTTGGCGTAACGTCCTCCTGGGACAAAGCCTGCTTCTCAGCTTAGTGTTCTATGAGCACTTCCACAGTTATTAACTGAGAGCTTCCTCTGCCAATGACCATTTTGCATGCGTATATCGTGTGGCAGGCACGAAGATACTCTATGCCCAAGGAAGTCAAGGAAATATTCTATTTACACATATTTGATATATCAGTCTGTGCATGACGGGCTTGGTGGTCTAGTGGCTACCGCTTCTGATTCGTATGCAGAAGGTCATGGGTTCAATCCCTGGCCCGTCCTTTTCATCCTACTTTGTATCTTTCTATCCACTTTCTCTCGTTCTCTCTTCTCTACATATACAACTCATGTATATTCATATGTTCATAGCCATCGCTAGAACCAGAAACGAATTGAAAAAAGTCGTTTCCCTCCCTTCCAACTTCTACTCACAGCACAGTGTATATATAACGCCTATAAGTTATGCAACCAAAAGCGTGCTGTGCCGCTTGACCTTATTCACCTTATTCACCACACAATCTATCACGAACACTATAAATAACCCCCAATCCATGGATCGCATTACCGACCCAACGCACAGTGGCGGGCCTCCATACAAAAGTCGGACAAAACCTCAAATGTTAGCCTAAATTGCTAAAACTCACAGGTTATGATGATTTTAGTTCCCTAAATCTATTTGTGATATGGAACTTATCATATACTTTGATTTTACTATATTAGGGTGGTTCAAAATTTTGAAATCTGCTGATTATGGAAAGCATGTAAAAATAATCGGTAATAAGGTATCACGATGTGCTTTCTGAACGTAGGTTTTGATTAACCTTTTAATTTGGGGGTTCTTAAATCATGTATTGGTATTGAAATAAACTATAATTGTGTATTTGTTGCTGTTAGGGTGGTCCAAAATCTTCAAAACTACATAAATCATTAAAAAAATCGTTTACTTACGTTTTCTTTCAATGGATCAATTCAGATACATACCAATGTTGGCTGACAAGACGTGGTCTATTCTCAAGGACTGCCCATCGACCACGTGACATTTTACGGTGGGTGCACGGAGGTGTGTTAATTCAATCGTTATGGTGTCAGATATTCCAATATAGTGAACTGCGTAAAATTTGAGCTGCTTTTTATCAATCTCGTTTCAACAACTTCGACCGAGGTACATCGTTCCCTGCTACCACTTATCGAAGAAACCGAAATCATCCTATATATAAAGAATTGGCAATTCATATTTTTAAAGACACGACACGATTCGCAATATTGAAGGGAGTTATGATAAACGATCATCAGAGATCGGTAATCATATAAATGAACAGAAGAGCTCCAGCAAATATTTTCAAAATCTTTATCACTCTGTGTGTCGTTCAGTAGAAATGTGTTTAACGAAAGTGCATGGATAACATACAATAAAACTTCAAGTTTAAAAAACCAATATAAGGGGTTTTACTAAAGAGCGTAAAATGTTTGTTTCATAAAATTGCGATTAAAATATTCAAATATTACCTTGGTGATCACGACGTTTACACAGAAAAATATTTAACGTAGCGTTTAACGCCGTTTAGTGAATTTCTTTCATATTTTATAGATGATTGTTGCTTTGAACTTTAGTGATATGCGTGTAGAAAAGAAACACGTAGATGTCGACGAATTTGTGTCACTATATATTGAAAATTCGATAGAAGTTCGTGAAGAGATTGCCAAGGTTGTTGAACAATTCTAACGATTAAGATGAATCGAAGAAACGATTAGTTTAAGAAAATCAATGAGCAATGGTTTGTAGTTATTTTTACATATTTTTCACGGTTGTTTTTGTCTTTCTTTTATTTTGAAGGTTCAAAGAGTTAGTTGTATCTGGTGAAGCAACATGTGGGTAGTGTCTAAGAAAATAAAGGCTTATTCATACTTAGTCATCACTCCTTTCCTCTCCAGATTACTGTTTTTAACTGGAGCACCCACCTTCTTGTGTTTTTCTGTCGAAAAATAAAATAATATTTAAAAAAATAATAATAAAAATGTTAAAGCTGTGGCCATTACATTATCAGACACCCCCACCCACCTTATGACCATCTGACTTGGTGAAAGTCTCTTACAAGAATGAAAATTACACTAAATTGTTAGTATTCGAAAGTCAATTTGAACTATGTTAAGATAAAATTTAAACTTTAAACAATATCACTTCCTCTACAACCATGCGGCTCCATTGTGACCTGATAGACAAAAAAAAATTTCGCTCTTAGCGCAAAAATGCGCAAACAGTGACCTATATAGCCAAAAACTAGACAAAATTGAACGTCAGTTCCGGGATACGGCGTCCTTTTCTGATGTTTCCTAAACAAGTACTGGATCTCTTTAATACGAAGTTTTTCTCCAAAATTTCATAAAAGTCAATATGTTTGCATATTGTAAAAACATAATAATTTTGTGATTGAATTCCAAACAATCCCTGAAATGTAATGGTTATTCATACCCAAAAACACAAAAAATATTGTCACATTATTCAAGTCTTCCCAACTTTCACAACCGACTCATGAAGGAAGCTCATAAAATAAAGACAATAAATACTAATATTGTAGCACATAAAACTTCAACTTTGAAAAAATCCACAAGACTCAATTTTCGACCAAATGACTTAAAAATTTGGGGTTTTCTTAGTTGAAGTATCTATAATGGAAGAAAAATATTAGAAAAATAAAATATTGAAGTCGATTTTTGAGGTTTTGTCCGGCTTCCGGCCACTGTGCAACGGTGACTCCTAGATCTCCCGTCCTTTCCATCTAACAAATACCCCAGTCCGTGCTGATTGTGGGGACGCAGAGTGCTCTCGGTCTCTAGTAGCAACAACCAGTACACTCTAACATTCCTTTCCCTTCCCAGCTGACTATAAGGACTTGGCCGGCGCCGTTATTGATCAAATATGCATGAGCTGCTAAAATTGCACTTTGAGAATAAGTGGAATGTCCCAGCCCCTTATTCAGTTGGATCTCAGTGCAACTGGTACCAGTTCAGATCAATCACGGAGGAGCAACCATTGACATGTATAGTCAGAATTGATCGATTGATCGTGATCGTTACACATATTTGATATATCAGTCTGTGCAGCCACTGGCCGAATACGGTGTAATTGTCTTTGGAAATTCAAAAATACTATTTCCTCTATTTTAGACACGGCAGCTGGTGTAATTATTTATTTTATACCATGACATTGCATTGGAAGTGATAAATACAACGTTGTGAATTAAAAAAAAAACTATTCTTTTTTTTATTATTTCATCAACTGTTCTAATGCATCACGTTGGGAAAACCTCGCTGACGTAATGCACGATTTGGGTCAAAAATTACCCTAATGTACAAGGAGGGTTAAGAAATTGAGGACGAATAGATATTTTCTTACAAAAAACATAACCTGGAAGCCATTAAAACTGGCACCCCCTAGGCACCCCCTAGGAAAAAATCCTAGATACGCCAATGGCGACTCCCCGGACATCCAGTAGAAATATCACCAAAATTTATTCGGAAATCACGCAAAAATGAAGACGAATTCCGGCACGATGGGAATGAGACAAACTCTCACAAAAATCTCGAATTATCCTACTCAACGCTACGTGATCCACTGAATCTTCAGGTAAGAGTAATATGTTGAACACCGAAATCAATTTGCAAGCACTTTTTGAGGTAAAATTGGCGGAAGCCATAGCACCACCAACCACTTCTCAATGCGGTCGGCCATATTCAAAACAACGCAGAGCAAATAAAACGTGTGGCAGTTTGGAAAACGCAGCCTGCTCCGATCAGTTGAACGACTCTGAAGTTCCGGAATATAGAGTTGTAGGGTAAAACTGATGTATATTTGGAACACTGATCTGTTCCACAAGAATCTTCAATGAGGCTCGAAACTTAACTACTTATATATATACACTCCCGATCAAAAGTTTGGGGTCACCCCCTCAAAAACATGTCATTTTTTTAGGCCCATATCTCCGCCAATTTGCGTCCGATTTCAAAACCCTAGGTTTTATTCAAAAGATAATAAGTCAAAGAAACTTTGAACATGATTTAAAAGAAACTTTTTCAAAAAAATTTGTATGTAAACTTAACCCAAAGTTGCCGAATTTTCTAAAAAATGAATATAAACTTACGGCAGTGTCGCTGGAAGTTGGGTCGACCAAATTTTAAGATGAGAGCGGTAATATGACCCATTTTCTATTAGCTTTCAACTGCTTTTACAGAACTTAGCTAAAAAATCTAGAAAAAAAAGTTATTAAGTAAATTAATCCTTGATGTCATCGACCAAAAGTTTGGGGTCACCCCTCAAAATGCTGTATCGGCCAAAAGTTTGGGGTCACTATCGTAAAACATGGGAAAGTGATTTGTTGATATCTTTGTCATCTTTCATTCAATTTTAATTCTTCTTGGCTTATTTGAAACAAAATGAATGATACTTACTGCATAGACATTGAACCACACATATTTGTTGAAATTTACATACTAAAACTTAACGTAAAGTTGCCTCATTTTTTGAAGCGTGGTAAAATGTGCTAACTTTACATAACATTTTTATAAACAAAAATCATTAAATACGTTAAGTTGAAGACATCAAACGTAAATTTAGTTAATTATCTTTGAAATGAGCCAAAAATAATTAAAATTGAACTATAGATGACGAAGATATCACCAAATCACTTTTCCATGTTTTACGAAAGTGACCCCAAACTTTTGACCGATACATCATATTGAGGGGTGACCCCAAACTTTTGGTCGATGACATCAAGGATTAATTTACTTAATAACTTTTTTTCTAGATTTTTTAGCTAAGTTCTGTAAAAAGCAGTTGAAAGCTAATAGAAAATGGGTCATATTACCGCTCTCATCTTAAAATTTGGTCGACCCAACTTCCAGCGACACTGCCGTAAGTTTATATTCATTTTTTAGAAAATTTGGCAACTTTGGGTTAAGTTTACATACAAAATTTTTTGAAAAAGTTTCTTTTAAATCATGTTCAAAGTTTCTTTGACTTATTATCTTTTGAATGAAACCTAGGGTTTTGAAATCGGACGCAAATTGGCGGAGATATGGGCCTAAAAAAATGACATGTTTTTGAGGGGGTGACCCCAAACTTTTGAACGGGAGTGTATATATATATATTTGTCCAAAAAAGAGTTAAATATAGTGTTCTAGAGTCAGACTTTCATCGTTGAGGCTATAATCTTTGCAGCTCCCATATACGACCAGCAGAGATAAAATGTATCTGAAACTTCTTGTTACCGAAACCATTTTTGCCTCATTTTATCTATTTTACAAAGTGATAAATTGTAGCTTGAAATACAATTCACGTGAAATGGCCTGAATAAAGCAAACCAAAAATACGAGGAACTAAGGATTTCTTTCCCCATCCCGCAAAACCATTCCTACAGTACAGCATTGCCTTGGTAAGGTGGGTGCTCAGCTGAAGTGTTGATACTTCCACCGGCACATATGTAGCAGTATGCAGCACCCCCATCAGTAGTGGGGTGAAGCAATAACTTCAAGTAAGGTACCTTTCGTTGGTGCTGCTTGCACTTTGATTACAGTCATTAACGCGAAATCATGACCGCACTTCTTCACCTTTTTTGCTGTTTTATGTTTGTGGCGTGGCATAAATAGTAGCATACTTCTGCCCTGTACCGGCGCGGGGTCGACCGTTTGTCCTCATGTACTCATAGCGGCATGTTTCAATGTCTGCTTCTCTGCTGTTGATATTGTTGTTGTTGGTTTGAGGTGCGAGGGTGTGCAAAACGTGTGAAAGGATAACAACTAGTTGCACTTCCATGTCCCTCCGGTCCTATACCTTCTGCGACGGGTGGGGGTTGAAACAATTACCCAGAGAGAAAATGAGCGTAGAGAGTAGAGGGCGAAAGAAGTACACCTACCGGGTTCAGAACCGAAGGTTTTTTTGCGATAAAGGGAAAGTTTTCGCGCTTCTGGTGCTGCTGCTGCTGCAGCAGCAGCAGCAGCAGCGAGTGTCTGCGCATAATCGGAAATTTTCCCGGTCGGATACTACTGCTGCTGAAGGCACCGACCAAACAAGGAACAAAGATTCTCTAAACTGCCGCAATTCTGCAAAGTGACGTAAGCGACATTGAACGTTTTGGCCCATTTTTTAGTTATGATGCATAAAACTCTTACTTATCCTCTAAGTTTCTTTCCATAGATGATAGATTACGACTAGATCTTGCATTCTAATACAGCAGGAATACCACAGTGTTATTCTTTTTCCAGATATTATATATAATATACCTGAAAATATCGAAATTTTGAATGGCGCTTACGTCACTTTGCAGAATTACGGCAGTAAAGGTGTTTCCGAGGATGCCCCAAGCTCTGACGTCAAAGTCACGAGAATGCTTCAACGTCAAGTGCATGGTGATCTTGAAAAAAGGGTACTTGGACATCTTAGTCGATTCAATCCAAGGCAGCCATGCTTTTGCAGAAACCCCCAAAATTGCACCACCGGTGAACTTTGATATTTTCGCTTGCTATGTCCTTCGATGCTCTGTGCGAAAATCCATCGAGGGCACGCGTGAATGGTAAGACGCGAATTTCATCCCTCTCCCGCAGTCCGAACACGACCCTACACTGAAAGGAGCCTTGCAGTAATGACAAGCATAAAAATGTTTTTAAATTTACCATGGCAAAACATGATCATCGACCCACCAACGCTTCTTGTGTGCTTTTTGTTTCTTCTCACATCAACCGGTTCGATAGCTGAGTGGTAGCGTGCGAGCCTGGTGATGTCAAGGTTCTTGGTTCGAATCCGGTTACCAACAGAAACTTTTTTTAATTGAAAATCGAGTCCATGGTAAAAATGAAAACTTAATTCTGTTGAATTAAAACGAAACTCAGTCTGCACAAATTTAGTGGCGTTGTGCATTTAAATTGACCCTCAGAATAGTAATTTCCACCGCAAGCCGCCGTTCAGTGTATACCATTCACACAACCAAAATATTATGTTTTCCGCTCCAGCAACACATGTCCGGTCACATTATTGTGTACGGTATAGGTAGGTACATGGTTCGGGTCCCGCGAGGGATGGGAAAATTCCCCAACAAAACGATAACAACATACAACGACAACGGCGGAGACGACAACCGAAACCGGTCGGTACCGTCATCAGCATCATCATTGGAATCGTTACGGCTAGGGTTACCATATCATCCATCACCAGAAAATTGGTCTTACACGACAGAAAATACTCATGAAATGTATTTTTAAATATTTGCTGAACGATAGTCGACAAATTTCCATACGATAATGTGAAACAATAATTGACAGAAACGTTCGCTTGCTGACAAAGCAGCTGGTTTTCTAATATCAAAAATTAAAGAATATTTGACAATGAAAATGATGCTATATATTTAAGTAAAGATTCGTTAAAATACCAAGATGACCGCCACAATGGCCGGCTTTTTTACCTACTCACGATTTTGAGCGCACAAATCCCATTAAAAAACCAAACCAGTGCACCAAATCTTCTTATTTTATTTTATTTACAAAGTGAGCAAGAGCAAAATAAAAATTAAACTATCGTTAGAAGTTCTCTTCTTGAGATTTGTGCATTTAATTTTCTTGTACTCAATATTCTGTGATTTCAAGACTTTTGTCCTTGAGAAACTTGCAAACTTAAAAAAAATCACATGATTTTGGTTGGTTATACTATCCAATACAAACCGATCATGAATCAAGCTAATTTCAAGTATTTTTATTTTGAAAAGTATGCTCAGATTCAAATTATGAAAAATCCAACAATTCATAATTATTTAAGCAAAATTATTATTATTGACTTTTTATTATTGGAATTTTCATATCAAAACTAGTTTATCCTGGTTTAAGCACAGACAAACAGACGTAACACTCTGACATTTCCCATCGTACATCGATTTAACGGTTTATTTAAAAATTAAATAGTTGGCCAACTGCCCAACCGTGGCGCTCGCATCGTTTTTGTTCGAGTTTGACGTTTGTTCACTACCACCACCTAGTTCACCCGAGCAGGAGAAAATATCTGAAGAATACCAAACTCAGGTATGGAAAACCGAATACCTACGACCTGAATGAGATATTATGTAAGAAGCCCTGCATAAGAGGTAAAATACCTAAAATAATAACTAGTCTATATTCTGCGCATAACACGCAGTGACTTATACACCCAACAAAGAATAAAAAATGTGCTAATTTGACATTAGATTTTTGTTATTTTACATGTGGACATGCTTTGCAAGTAAACGACTGCAACGCTTTTTAACTGCATGTCCGGTAAACTTTGCATTTATTGCACCGCCAAACATCAAAATTATGCGCAATGTTAGTCTAAACAGGTCCAAAAGAACAATCGGACGTTCGTTTTACGTCAATTGATGGCCTGTGGACATCTGTCAAGTGTTGCAGCTATCGAATTTCTTTGAATCGTTAACATGTTGCCAAGGGCGCAGCCAGCTTTTTGGTCAGGGAGGAGCGAGCACCTCTAGCTAATTTATTATATCTGCTAGCTTTTACAACTTAACGCAACACGATGAAATTGAACATGATTATATTATATATCTGAATGCATTATTTGACTCTTCAGCAGTCACGCTGTTGTATTTTGTACAATACGAGGAAAAAAGCTCGCCTCTTGTACACAAATCCACATAGTGCTGATTCCCTGGTGGAATTCCTGAAGGAATCCTTTGATAAAAATTGTTGGAGGAAACGCGAGGCATTCCCGGGAAAATTTCTGAAGAAATCCCTTAACAAATTTTTGGAAGAATAACTTTTAGAATAACTAGAATAAATTCTAGAATAACTTCTGGAAGGATTTCTTAAGAAAAAAAATCTCATAATAAGTATAATCGCATGACGACTTTTTGAAGGGATTCCTTTGCAAGCGATACAGGGGGTATTCTTGAAGGAATTCATAGAAGGATTTCTGACAAAATCCGAGGATGAACTCCTGAAATTTCTTGGAGAATGGAGAATTGATAAAATATTTCTAGATGGCTTCTTGGGAGAATTTTCTACCTCATATGCATCCTTGTAAAATTATCTCAGATAATTCCAATACGAATCGCTAGAATAATTCGTCTAGTAATCCTCGAAATAATAAAAAAAAAACTTCAGGCATCCCTGAAGAAATTCTTGGGTGCATTTCTGCAAAAGATGATAGAAGCAATTTTTAAATCTGACGGAACCCCTGAATAATTTTTTGAAGATATCCCGAAAAGAATTTCGGAAGGAATCATAAGCGGAATCCCTGGAGTAATCTCTGGGGGACTTTCTGGAACTCACACTCTCGACACAACCCTCCCTAGAAGGTTTCCTGGTGAAATCCCTGGAAGAAATCGTGGAAGAATTCCTGGAGTAATTCCTAGAGGAATGTATGAAGGAATTCTTGGAAGAGTTCCTGGAGCAATTTCTAGTAGCATTTGCGAAGGAATCATTGGATGAATGTCTGTTTTTAAGCCTGGAAGAATCCATAGAGGAATTTTTGAATGATTCCCAGAGGAGAAATTCTAAGAGGAATATTTGAAAAAAAAATCTGTAAAAATCCCTTAATGAATTCCTTGATGAATACCTGCAGAAATTTCTATTTGCTTGAATAGCTGGAGAAATTCCTGAATGAATCCTTGGAGGAGTCCATGGAAATTTTTTTTTGTAGAATCACTGACAGAATTCCCGGAGAAACTTCTGGAGAATTCATGAAGGAATGCATGAAGAGGTTCTTGACCGAGCTTCTGGAAGCATTCCTGTATGAATACCGGGATAAATGCCTTGAAGAATGCCGGAAAGAATGCCGGGAGGAATTCCTAGAGGAACCCTTGGTTTCCAGGAGAAATTCCTGAGGAAATTCGTGAAGGAACCCCTAGAGGAATTCTTGGATGAATCCCTGGAGTAATTTCTGAAGAAATCCGTGGTAGAATTCCAAGACAAATCTCTTGAGGAATTCCTGAATAAATTCTTCGAGGAATCTCAGGAAGAATTCCTAGAGAAATCCCTGGATGTTTTCCTGCAGAAATCCCTAGAAAAATTCTTGGAGGAATCCGTGGAGAAATATCTGAAGAAATCTCTGGAGTAGTCCCTGGAGAAATTCCTGGAAGAATTCATAGGGGAATGGAGGATTTCCTGGAGGAATGTCTGGAGGAATACCTGGAGGTATTCATAGAGGAATCCCTGGATTCCTGGAGAAATTTCTGGAATACCTGCGGGAATTTCTGGAGGAATACTTGCAGGAATGCCTGAGCAAATCCGTGGAGGAATCCTTGAAGGAACTGAGGAAATTTCTGGATGAATCACTTGAGGAACTCCAGAAAGAATTCCTGGTGGAATACCTGGTGGACTGAAACATGAAAAATTATACCCACTATTGTAAAAATATTTTTCAACTATTGAAAAACAGTTGCTTGAAAACATTTTTTCTATTGAAAATGGCGTCATTGACGCCATGATTTTTTTGCCCTTTCAAAATTTTGGGATTTTTGAAGGGAGGGGGTTGAGTTATAACAAATCAAATATTTGCGTCGGCCTAAATAAGTTTAAAATTTGCCTAGGCATGATAAAGTCAATCGTTTCGCAATGTTGCCATGCGATTTATAGGCCATAATTTGGCGTAGTTATTTACGTCGTCGTTAATTACGAAGGAGGAGTTCCCGCAGATATCTCTAAAGGAATTACCAAAGGAATCCCTTCAGGGATTTCCGGAGGTATCTCTGGAATTCCTGAGAAAATTCTGGAGGAACCCCTATAGGAATTCTTGAGTCCTGAATAAATCGCAGGAGGAAGTCATGGAGAATCCCAAGAAGAGTTCCTGAAGAAATCGCAGAAGGAATTCTTGAATAAATCCCAAGCAGAACTTGTGGAGGTATCCCTGTAGCATATCCTTAAGCCCGGAGGAATTCCGGAAAATCTCCAGGAGGATTCACAGAAGCAATCCCAAGAGTAATCTTTGGGAATCTCTGAACAATTCCTGGAGGAATTCCTGGATTAATTCTGAAGGAGTTAGTGAAAAAATAATCCCAAAATGGATGGGATTCCCGCGTGAATCCCTGGAAGAATGCCTGAGGGAATCTCTGGGGAAATTCTAGGAGGAATAACTGGAGGAATTCCTGAAGAAACCACAGGAAGAATCCCGGAAGTAATCTCATGAGGAGTTCCTTATGAAATCTCAGGAGGGATTTTCAAACGAATTCCTGGAAGACATTCTGAATCCCTGGAAAAAAATCTGCAGTAATTTGTAAATGAATTAATGAAGGGTTTCTTGGATGAACTTCGAACGAACTTTTGTCTTTTGGTAGAAAATTCGGAAGGAATTCCTGGAATCAATTGAAGGAAGCTATTGGAAAATTCCAAAAAGTTTGACAATTACGGATAAAATCCTGAATTATTAGAATAATTCATTTTTGGAAGCACCAGAACTTCACTCCGGAGTCCGGATAGTGGAGTCCTACCTGTATTTCAAACGCTAACGGCTTAACTTCACTAGATGTTTGAATTTTCATGAACTCTATGGGACATGAGAAGCTATCGAATTTGGTATGAAATGAGGATTGTACGACATTTCCCCGAAAACCAGTACCCCGAATGAAGTTTCCCCGAACGTTTTTTCCCCGAAAAACGATTCCCCGAACGAACCGTTTCCCCGAATTGAACGTTTCCCCGAATTGAACGTTTCCCCGAAATATTTATAAACCCATTTTTAGTACTGGTTTTTGATGAATTCTGATGAATAATTCCATTGTCTGAACTAGTTATTGAAACGGAATAGCGGAAAGTTAGCCTGAGTACAATGTCGATGTGTAGTCTTTTGAAAGATATCTAGATCGATTGTACGACAATTCCCCGAAAACCAGTTCCCCGAATGAAGTTTCCCCGAAAGTTATTTCCCCGAAAAACGATTCCCCGAACGAACCGTTTCCCCGAATACACCGTTTCCTCGAATGTACCGTTTCCCCGAATGTGCCGATTCCCCGAAACATTTATAATACTATGTTTAGTACTGGTTTCTAATCATTTTCTTGATTAATTCCATTGTCTGAACTAGTAATTAAAACGAAGTAGCGGAAAGTTAGCCTGAGTACAAAGTGTGCCGATGTATAGTGTTTAGAAAGATATCAATATCATGGAAACTTTCACATCTCATTGATATTGTGAGGGAATTACCATGAATTCTTCGAGAAATAATGTTCTTCATGATGCTTCAAAGAGGTTTGATTTTTTTTAATATGGGTCGTTCTTTTCTGTTGTACTGATTGAAAATGACATGGCACTCAATTAAGAACACGCTCATCATAATTTTCCCTTCTTTCATTCATAGGCTGTTCTTTCTATTTATTTTTGAATTTTCAATCGATGAAAACGCCCTTTAAACGCATAATACCTTTAAAACGAGTCATCGTGATTGTGGTAGTAATCTGCTAAAGTTCATTGTCATTGTAAAACACATGATCCAGATGACTTCAACTTTAAGTCTTAAAGTATTCTTGCTAGCGAAGGAAATCTATGAGCATAATTTTTATGTGTATCAACAGGCTTTAAAACAAAAGTCAATGTGATTCAATTTGTTTGACAAACAGATTTGAAGCTAAGTACTCTTCAGTTTTTTTGTAAATCAATGGATCAACCATGACCGAAGTAGCATTTGGAATTGACATTTCTACAGAACATACTAGTAGTAAGACCGCCGGCAATATTTTGAAAGAACAGTATATGATGAAAGAAGGGAGAATCTTTGATGAAGATTTCTACTATAACACCTATAGATACCTACTAGAACAGTCGGTCACAAAAAAATAATAATAAATATAGCAGCAGTTAAATTACTGATGATTGATTGAGCAGTTCAACTTGAAAGAACAGCCTATGTTTGAAAAAAGGAAAATTTTATAAAATGAAAGGTTATCAATCTATCCATAAAGACGCTGCTGTATCTTTAGGCAGAAGTATGTCAGGCCGAAGTACGTTAGGCTGCAATCATTAGGCCGAAAGTATCATTACACCGGACGAGCATCATTACGATTGAGTTGAAGGCCGAAGAAAAACCCAGTTTGATCTTATATAACCCAATACTCAAAAGAATAGCCGACTTCTCAAAGAAGGGTAATCTGTCATGGGACAGTCAGTGGTTTGATAAATTACTACCGTCAATAAGCTATGCAATATCACAACTATAAACAAGTGCGTGTTATAAAAAGAGGTGAAATTTTCAGATGCAATGTTGGCAGAGTGATCATTTCCCAAGTAACATTGTTTAGTCAAATACACTAGTTCTTAGAACCATAATAAAACCAAAATCATAGATAGAAAGATTTATGGCGGTTTTCAAAACCTCTACAAGACTAATTGCCTATCAACATGTTACTTGGGTTGATCATCAGTTCTTCAGTAACAGTATAGCATCAACATCAAGAAATAATCTATGTGAGAAAAGGGAAGAGCTTAAAAGATTATTTTAAAATCATGGAAGTATATCCCAGTATCCATAGAATTCCCTAGATTCAAGGAATGTAAAACACTCAACCCGAGCAAAGTCTAACAACAAAATGATAGCAAATCGAATACACGATTTGTAATCAGCAGCAAATTGATATCATATTTTGATATCAGATTGACTTGATTAATTTTGATTTCAAATTTTGATATCGTTTTGCTGTCATTTAAAATAATTACAAATGTTTAAGTTTTTAAGTCATTTCAAAACTTCTAGGCGACCTTGTATAAAGCATCTAATGATATACCATCAGTGCAATTAGCGTATTGAATTTAGGTTTTCATATTATTCGAAAAAACTCTAAATTTAACGATTTTTCCATTTTTCGCACTGATAGCAAAAACAGTAATCAATTTGCCATCACTGATAGCAGGAATTGTTTTCAACTTGCTCTCACAGGAACATTATTCTGCTCTCATTTTTTATGTTTTAACCGTTAAAACGACCAAAACGACATCAACCTGAGTAATCATAATTTGCAATATCACAACAACAAAATAAGTTTTCGATTTGCTGTCAGACTTTGCTCGGGAAGGGACTCAAACATCTTCTAGGCCTTCGAAAACAAATTTTAACATTGTTTATGAAGACAATTAAGAAGGCGGCCTACTGACCCACTCTACCCTATGAACTTCAGCTTCGCAACCCATTCGGCTTAACGTACTTCGGTCTGACGTACTTTGGCTAAGCGTACTTCGTCCTAAGGACCGGATGAGCCTAGTTGAGCATTGGGTCAAAGTTAAAGGGCATATGCAATAATCTTTTCGGGGAAACGGTACATTCGGGGAAACGGTACATTCGGGGAAACATTTTTCGGGGAAATGGTACATTCGGGGAAAAAACTTTCGGGGAAACTTCATTCGGGGAACTGGTTTTCGGGGAAATGTCGTACAATCATCTAGATCATGGAAACTTTCACACCTCATTGATATTGTGCATTCTCTCTTATCATGATTTTTAGAGATATAATGTTCTTCATGATGCTTTAATGAGGTTTGCTCTTCTTTTAACCCACGAGCGCTCGCGCTGTTGTATTTTGTACAACACGTTGAAAAAATCTCGCTTTTTGTACTCAGCATTAGCGTGGTGCTGACGTTTTTGGAGGCAAAGTGTACAGGCCGCGTTTTCATTCGGTCGTCGTCGTCGTCTATTTGACTGCTCATCTTCGTACGGGGCGATTTATGATACGATAAATGCAACAAACAACATTTTTTTGCGATTTTAGTCAACAGACATTGAAATGTTCGTCACGTCAAGTGTCGGCCCAAGTTCCAAAGCCACGTTGGTTCAAATCACTTTATTTTCTCTTTCGTTAATTTTCGCACTTCGAAAACTATCTGAATGGTTCGTCATCTTCGATGTCGGCATGTGTTTTGTTTTAGCCCTCCCCACTAACAAAAAGTCCTTCCCATGACAGACGTGGAGACGCAGAGGTGATCTCGGTCTTTAGTAAGCAACGCACGTCATAATAACATTCCTTTCCTTCCTCGATGACCGTAAGGACGTGGCCGGCGCCGTTATTGACCTAATAAAGTTTGGAATTCTCGAAGATGCACATTGAGGACGGTAAGCTACTCCCAAGCTCCGTCTGTTGGTTCCTTGTGCAACTACGATTGTTCTGGTCAATCACGGAGTAGCAACTACGAATAGTACGGTCATCTATGCTCATGCTCATGCTCATTAGCGTGGTGCTAACGCAGGTGGTCAACCGCGCGAGTTACGGATGGTTAAATATGGGTCGTTCTTTGCTGTTGTACTGATTCAAAATAACATGGCACTCAACTAAGAACACGCTCATCATAATTTTCCCTTTTTTATTCACATACTGTTCTTTCTATTCATTTTTCAATATTCAATCGATGAAAACACCATTTAAACGCATAATACCTTTAAGATGAGTCATCAAGATTGTGGTAGTAATCTGCTAAAGTTCTTTGTCATTTCTACAGAACATATTTTTTTTTTTATATATATAATCTTTATTAGTATCTCAATCAATTTTTACATTCTTCAACTTAATCTAGGTGTTCTGTGTATTATAACACACTATCATCCTAATTTGGTGAAATAAATTTAAGCTATTATCAATACTACAGAACATATTAGTACTTAGGCTGCCGACATATGATGGAAGAAGGGAGAATCTTTGATGAAGATTTCTACTACAACGACTATAGATACTAGAACAGTTGGTCACAAAACCAAAAAATAAAACAAATATATCAACAGTCAAATTATTTATTGAGCAGCTCGACTTGCAAGAACAGTCTATGTTTAAAAGAAGGAAAATTTTATTAAATGAAAAGTTATAAATCGAGCCAAAAAGACGGTGCTGGATCGTTAGGCAGAAGTATGTCAGGCCGAAGTACGTTATTTAGGTTGCAGTCCGGTTGAGTTGAAATCCATGAAAAAAACCAGTTTGATCATATATAAAACCCAATACTCAAAAGAATAGCCGACTTCTCAAAGAAGGTAAATTTGTCATGAGATAGTCAGTGGTTTAATAAATTACTACCATCAATAAGCTATGCAATATTACAACTAAAAACAACTGCGTATTATAAAAAGAAGCAAAATTTTCAGTTGGAATGTAAGCAGAGTGATCAATTAATGATCATTACTTCAGTAGCAGTATGACATCAACATCAAGAAATCATCTGAGAAAAGGGAAAAGGATATTTTAAAATCATGGAAGTATCCAAAGAATGCCCTAGATTCAAATAATGTAAAAAACTCAAGGGAATCAAACATATTCTAGGAATTCGAAATCAAATTTTAACATCATTAATGAAGAAAATAGAAATAGAAAAAGACGGCCTACTGACCCGTTCTACCATATGAACTTCAGTTTAGCAACCCATTCGGTTTAACGTACTTCGGTCTGACGTACTTTGGCTAAGCGTACTTCCTCCTAAAAACCGGATCCCCCTAGTTGTGCATTGGGTGAATGTTAAATGGCATATGCAATAATCTTTTCGGGGAAATGGTACATTCGGGGAAACATTTTTCGGGGAAATGGTACATTCGGAGAAAAAACTTTCGGGGAAACTTCATTCGGGGAACTGGTTTTCGGGGAAATGTCGTACAATCTGAAATGAGTCCAAGACTGCTGTAACCCAACATAGCAAAATTTATGCCCTTCAAATTGATGACGCCGGATCCGGCAACAAAATTGATTGTGATTC
This sequence comes from Aedes albopictus, assembly GCF_035046485.1. Lineage (NCBI taxonomy): Eukaryota > Metazoa > Arthropoda > Insecta > Diptera > Culicidae > Aedes > Aedes albopictus. The sequence continues at coordinate 39,852,403 of NC_085138.1, read as the reverse complement.
ACCCGGGTCGTAAAAGCAAGTAAAACTCCCATCAAGCACTACCACACATCCTGTATCCTGGTACAGTGCAGTGGCACACACACACACACAAACTTTAGCATTCCTTATGAACGCTGAACGCTACTACGACAACCGATTGGCTGGATGGGATCATAAATTTCCCTATCGCCAAAACGTGCCACTCGATGATGATGATAATGCTGATGATGGGTACCAATCCGCCACCCATTCCGACCAAACCCTCCGCATGTGCTCCGGAGGATACCCTCGGACATGCACCAAAATAAAACAGCACCAGGAGCAAGCAAGAGCAGGCGAAGATAAAAACAACTTCTCCTCGTGTGTTGACTGTTATGCGGAGGAGCACATGGAACATGAAAGTGGGAGGAAAGAGGTCCTGGGCCGGGTGTTGCCGGTTCTCACCTCGGCTGGCTAGAGGCCGACCAACGACATCGGATTGTTTGTATACAACACGCGAGCAGTACTGTTCCGTTGCAGCAGCAGCAGGAGGAGGATTCGATTGCACCGTGCGCAAGTCCGTGACGGAGCTGCGCCAGTGTTGATGCTCAGTGCTACCAAATTTGGTCAAATCCAGATCTGGGGAGGATGGAACAACGGGTGACGGTTGGGTGGCGAAAACAGACTCAGAAAAGGGCACAATTTGCACACAGCTCAGCTGTCCCGTGAACCGGGTCTTGTCTGGCGAGGATAGGGTTACCAAATGTAGCTATTCTGACCTTGGGGAATTTGGTATTTTCTCTCAGTGGCCGGCGAATTCAATGATCTCCACCACAACACTTTGCCGGCCTTGTATATCTACCGTTCTTCCAGCAATTCTTCCTACGACTTTTACAGCATTTCTGACTGGTGTACTTCCAAGAAGTCTTCTAGGGACTCCTCCTGGATTGCTTAAGAATACTCCACCGATTCCTCCGGGGATTTCTATAGCCATATCTCCTGGTATATATTCAAGGAACTTCTTTTAGGATTCCTCCTGATGGGATTTTACTAGAGATTGTCTCCTGAAATTCTTTTAGATTTCACTAGAGATTAATATTGGGATTCCTTCAGCTGGAATTCCGGGTGGCAGGCCAAGAGGAGTTCATGGAGAATTTCATAAGAAATTAGAGTAATCCATATAAAAAATATGAGATGGAATTCCTGGATGAATCTTTAGAAAAATCCCTGGAAGAATCGCTACTTTTGGAAGTATCGCTTGTGGAATCGCAGCATGAACTCCTGGATGAAGACCAGAAGGAGTTCCTGGAAGAATTCCATGAGAAATTTTTGGAAAAAATCCAGGATAAAATTTCTGTGCGGAACACCGGAGGTACTTCTACAAAAATCCTAGATAGATTGGCTTGAATCATCCCAGCAAGAGTTTTTGAAGAAATTCCAGAAGAAGTTCTTAGGACAATCTCTCGAAGAATTCCGGGAGAAGAAATACGGGAATTTCTAGAGAAACCCCATCAAGAATGCCTGGAAGAATCCAAAGAAAAAATCCTTGAAGGAATATCTGGAGGAATACATCGAGAAGTCTTCGGAAAAACCGGTAGAAGTGTTTTGAAGGTATTAGGAAAGCCCCTGAATAATAGCAGGAGGAATTTCTGAATGAATCTCAGTAATATTTCTTGGAAAAATTCCAACAAGAATGCCAAGATAAATTCCTGTAAGAATTACTGGAGGTACAATAGTTAGCGTGCCTGGAGAAAGCATTGCTGGAAGAACCGCTAGAAGAGTTATTTGAGGCATCCTTGGAGGAAGGCCAAGAGGAATTTCTGCAGGGATTCCATAAGAAATTTGTGAAGGAATCTTTGGATAACATCTGTGAAGGAGTAATCTTTGGAAGAACAAACGGAGAAATATCTGCAGAATTCCAGAAGATTACCTTGATCCCAGCAAAAAAAACAGGAGAAAGCACTAGAAGGATCCCTAGCAGAATTTTTGAAGTATCACACTTAGAATTTCTGGAAGAGTCCTTGAAAAAATAGCTGATAAAATCGCAGGAAGAATAGCTTGAGGAATCCCTGCTGGAATTTCTGGAGGAAGGTCACGAGGAGCTGCTGGAGGAATCTCTGGATAAAATCTCAGAAGGAATTCTTCGGTGATACCTACTGAAGGAGCTTCTGGAAATATTGCCAGGAATAATACCTGCAAAAATTCCTGGAGAAATTCCACGAGAAATCTCTAGAGATATCCCTTGAAGAACTCCTGAAGGCTATATGCAGTATTTTTTTTTTTGAGGAATCCTAGGAGGAAATGCTATTGCAATGTTTGACGGATCCCATCTGGAATTCCTGGATAAAATTTCTTAAGATGTTCCTGGAGGAATCACCAGAGCAGCTTGTGGAATAATCCATGGAAGATTGTATCGAATGGTTCTTGAAGGAATTTCTGGAGGAATTCCTTGAACTTCGGGAGGTTTCAAAGAAGGAATTTCTATAGAAATCTTAGTAGGTTAATGCTAATGCTAATACTGAATCCTAGTAGAAATTGCTGGAAGAATCTCACCAGGAATTATTAAAGAAACCCTATCAAGCATGCCGGGGAATCGTAATAAAAAAACCTTGAATAAATACCTGAATACCTAAAGTCCTCCTAGGAAAACTCGGTAGAGGTATTCTGCAGGAGTTCATGGAGGAGTCCTTGTTGGAATAACAGGAAGCATTGCTGGAGGAGTTCCAGGAAGATTTCCTGAATGCATTACAGCAAATAAGTATGCCAGGAGAAATCTTTACAAGTATTCCCGAAAGTACCACAGTTAGAATCTCTGGACGAGTCCTTATAGGAATTGCTTGAGGAATCCCAGCTGGAATTCATGGAGGAATGTCAATAGGAGTACCTAGAAAAATCCCGATAGGAATTTCTGGAGGAAATCCTGGATAAAAGTTGAATAAATCATTGCAAAATCCATTGAAAAATCCCAGGAGGATTGCCCGGAGGAACCCAGCAATAATGCATGAAGAAATTTCTAGACTCTAGAGGAATCCCTAGTGGAATTCCTGAAGTACCACAGTTAGAATTTCTGGAGCAATTCTAGAAGAAATTGCGAAAAGAATTGCATCAGGAGTTGCTTGCGAAATCCTAGCTAGAATTCCTACAGGAAAACTCCTGGAGAATCCCATGAGTAATTTCTCTAGGAATCTCTGGATAAAATCTCTGAAAGAATTCCTGGAAAATCACAGGTGGAAGTTTTGGAACGGTCCTAGAAATACCGGAAAAAATCTGAAGGAGTAATGAAAGTAATTGAATGAAATTTGAACTGGCACATTCGTTATATAGGCTCGACAGTCCTATACAAATATTAATCAATTTTCCCGCTCAAACGAACTAAAAAACAAACCACGACCTAAACGTCAAAGCGAGAAAATTGCAGTTTACCGAATGTTTGTATAAAACTGCCAAGGCAACCCAATCGAAGAATCATGAAAAAGAAATCTTGAAGTAATATCGGAAAGAACTTTTAAAGAAATCTCAGAAGAAATCCCGGTTGAAATTCCTGGAGGAATTCCAGAAAGAACACCTGGTGTAATCTCATAAGATAATCCTGGAGGAACACCAAAAAGTTTTCGGGAGGCCCTTCTGGGGGAGTTGCTATGAAGACGTCCTGGATACATCCCGCAAGAAGTTCCAGGAATAATCCTGAAATGAGTTCCTGCATAAATCCCAGAAACAACTGCTAGAGATAGAGGATTTCCAGAAGGCACGTCTAGAATAATTTAGGTTAGGATTCTTCCAAAAGAACTCCTGGAAGAATTCTAGATGGAGCTCCTGGATTAACTGCAGATGAAAATACTGGACGAATCTTAGGAAGAATTCCTGGATAGATCTTAGAAAGGAACTCCTTGTTAATCTCTGAGAGTTCTTCCTGGAGAAACCCAGAAAGAACTTCAGGAACAACCGGTGAAAAAAAACTCCTGCAGGATTCCCAAAACGAGATCCTGGGTAAATCTCAGTAGAAGGAATCCTCAAACAGATACTTTGAGGAATTCCAAAAAGGTCACTTGAATAAATCCTAGAAGGAACTGCTGGCTTTTTTTAGAAGAAACTCCTGGAAGATTCCCAGACGGAAATCTGGGAGGAACTCGTGAAAGAACCCTGAGGAGTAACCTTCAGAATCTCAGAAGAATCCTCAATAGGAGGAATCACTAGCGAAACTACTTGAGAAGTCCCAGAAGAAACTTCTAGAATAATTACAAAAGAAACACCTAGTGGAATCTAAAAAGGAATCTTAAAAACAACTCTGGGAGAAGCACAATGGAGCACAATGGAGAAAACATTGAATTCATCAAGAAATTCTTTCTCCGATAGCTCCAGAAGTTCCTTCTGCAATTTCTGCAGATTCTTCTTGAATATCTCCAGAAGTTCATTCTGGAATTTTCTCACATTTCCCTAAAGTTTATCCTCCGAGTATTGTGTTGTTCTTTGCTGTGCATGCATCGCTCCTGTAAGGGATGTGTATGGCAGCATAGTCGATCGCGTTCGCTATTGTCTCGCGTGAAAATCAAAACAATAGATGCGCGGGTGTTTGGTGTTCAGTATTGTGTTGTTCTTTGTAAAGAAAAACATTAATCAAGATAATTAGATGATCGGCATTGAACTACAAATACCACACAACAATTGATGAGATCTTTTTTCAATATTATTTATTTGTAAATAATTATACTTCAGTATATATTTGCTATATAACTGCATATAAGTTGAAAATTCGCTATTTTCAACATCCTTTCATCTATTGGAAGCTGCTTCAGTTCTGGGCTCTTTCTAAGTTGATGAAGGGATTTATAAATGCTTGCAAGGACTTGGCCAGGTGTGTGGAGCTGAGTGAATCTATGACATTGTAGATAGTAGCGACATCAGCAATGTCAATGGAAATATTCAACTTTGCAACTCCATCCAAGATTTGTGCAAGTATTCATGCTATGCTATGCTATGCTATGCTATTTCCCTAAAGTTTATCCTCCATTAGGAATTATCAGGAGTTTATTACAATATTCCTTCAGGTGTTTTTTGTGGAATTTCTAATGAAATTGCTCCAGGTGTTCCGTGTGAAAATTTTCTATGAGTTTATTAAATTTTCACATTTTTATTAAATTCCCTCAGAACAACCACGCTTGAGAAATTCCTCCGGCAATTTCATAAATAATTCATTCACCAAAACTTTGTTTTGTTATGAATGTCTACACCATAATTTTGATTTGTTAGAAATTTCTCTAAGAGTTTCTTCTGGCTTTTCAAAAATAGTCATGCCAATATTTCTATCTGGAAATGCATTCTGGGAATCCCAGCAAAAAAATCAGAAGGAATCTTTTGACTTCTACAAAAAAATCTCAGAAGGAAGTCCTGCAGGAATCTCGGAAGTAACTTCTGGAAGAATCTCGGGAGGATATTTTGGAAGAATTCCGGAAGGAATACAGAATTCCTGGAAGGAGTTTCTGCAGAAACCACGGCTGGAACTCCTGGTTGGCCCCCGTCAAGGAAAATGCTATTATTTTCTTGAATTTTATCAAGATTTCATTATTTACAATATCTAAGATTGATCATGTGTTTTAACGTTCTTGTGTATTCTCTAAAAAAAAAACGGGTTTCACTAGATTATTATGAATATTTATTATTTTCACCCCAAAAAACTTCCAGTGAGTTTTTATTGTTTCTATTTCCTCAAACAATTTTAATATCAAAGAATTACTAGGTATTTCTTCAGAATTTCATGATGGTTTTCCTTCGAAAAATCTTCCAAAAAATCATTAAATTTCAGAAATTCTTCAAGGGATTTCTTTGAAAAGTTCTCTGAGAATTCCTCTAGAAATTCTCTCACAAGAACCCTTGAAGGAGAATTTAAAAAAAAAACTATGGAGATTTTTCTAGAAATTTCTCGAAGGAATTTAAAAATTCCTTCGAAAATTCTTCCAGGGAAGCTTTCAGACAGTTATCTAGGAGTTTATTAGTCAAAGGATTCCTTCCGATATTTTTCCAACAATTTTATTGAATAATCGTCCACAATTTCTTCAGAGTTCCCAAGTTTTCTGTGGAATTCTTCTAGAGATTTCTGCAATAATATCTTTAAAGATATAAATACCTAGAAACTCTTCAATAGATTTTCTGAGTAATTTTTTTAGAAATCCAAAGAACTTCTTCAGAAATTCTTCCAGGGATTTTTTTTTCAGAAAATCTTCTATGGATGTCTTCAGAAATTCAACCAAAGTTTGCTATCTATCACATCGCTTAGAAACTCTTCTTTTGATACCTTCAGAAATCGTTCCGTGCTTACAAGAGGGCCCAAGTAATTTTTTACGGTTTGTTCAGTTCTATAAGAGATCTTCATGACAAATATTATAAAACTTGCAATAAAACTAATTTATACATCAAAACCTCTTGATAACCTCTTTAAGAGCATCTTCCGGCTAAGTGGACCACTTACGGAGAGGTTTTGCAAACCGTATTAGGAGTAGCAATAAAACTGTTTTAAAACCTAGTTGAAAAAATATCCGTACTCGAAAAGAGGTTATGATGATTGTTGTTGTTTTTTTAACAAAAAATATGACAGCTCAAAATGCAGAGAAGCTTGTTCAATGGCTTGGCACATAATGTTCAGGAGGAGACATCATTCGCAAGTAGAAATCGATCATTTCAAAGTAATATTTTAGTACTTATTGTGTTGCTAGGCTTATGCGCATTCAATTTTACCGTGAATATTGGGGTTGCAGAAACATAAAATTGATGCGCTTCGAAAATAATGAATATAATCATCTAGGAATAAAATAAATCAATTTGTTAATTTAGTAGAACTATCTCGAATTACAAGAAAACTCAGCTGAGAGAGTTTATTTATGTGAGCATGTTATGGAAATTACGGCAAACCACCAATTCATTGCTAATTTGAGCAAAATTTTAACTATTTTCCATTCACGTTATCTAATTCTTCAATATGGCGACGACTATAACAAGCGGAAATAAAACGAAAGCAAGTTTACTTTCATGATGACCGCAATAAACCCAGCAATGTCGTAGTTTCTGATTTTCCACCAACAGATGTCGTTACTAATCGAACGAATAGCCATCTGTTACGAGTTTAAACAGTTTTACATATCGTTGTAATTATGAATTCCAGAAGGATTACATATCGGAGAGTTTTGTTTACTCTTAAAATCTGGTTTTATTGATATCTTTAAGTATACTACAAAACATTTAATCAATGGTTTTCATAAAAGTCAGAGGCGCCTCCTCCACATGTTCGACCTGTTCCTGGAACGGGTAGGCTGAGAATTATTTTGGGTCAATTAATTCAAATAATTGTTATCCCAAAAGCATAAACTCAATTTAAAACCCGCACTGCACATAGGGTATCGCGCCACTTGGGCGGTGGCTTCTATATTCGTCTGTTTTCCACTATAACTCAGTCAATTTTGAACCAATTGACTTGAAATGTTGTACACGGGTAGATACTATACCTATCTCACCACATTCCAAAAGTTGTGTCAATTGGTTCAAATTTGACTGAGTTATAGTGGAAAACAGACGAATATAGAAGCCACCGCCCAAGTGGCGCGATTCCCTACCCGATTATTAGCTTGTGCACAAAACGCAAACATCGTTCCCTGTTCATGGAGAACGGAATACAACACATGCTTCTCTAGAAGATTACCACACCAGCCAGCAGCAGAAACAAACCAAGCAACGCGAGCATGCGAGAACCAGTTCGGCGCAGCTCTCTCTTGCTTGATTCTTCGAAGCCATGCTTGCCACAGCCACCAGTTCCACGATTCATGCGAACGACAAGCATTGTTGCCAAACCAACAGTTTCTTTACTTCAGGCCAAACATTTCAATAGGTCCTATCTGCATTTGAGAGGCTCTCTTTGTTCACTTTCTCTTTCAATTATTGCAATGTAATGGTACACTTTTCAACTATTTTTGCAGTACAAATCAAAATACGATTGTTTTGACCATCGTTCAATGCAAGGAGACAATCATAATACAAATAAACAGCTGAGATATTAACGAAAGAGAGGGAAACCGAAGAGAGCCTCTCTTCTGCAGATAGGACCTTTAGACATGTTTGGCCAGACTTTTTTACCTCCAAAAGGCAGTGTTCATTCGAATTCATTTCCCTCTACTCTGTCGCCCATACGTTCTCCACTCGTCTAGAACCAGCTGCAGCGTGGTCGGCGTCTCGTAGCATTTTTTTTCACTGCCCGCTTTCTCTCTCACACGTACACGCACGCTAAGCGCAATCGACTAAAACTTTAATTCGATAAGTAAAACGATTAATGCTTAAGGGTGCCAAAAATGGTATGTTTTATTGTTGTTGTGAAATAACAATATCCGCAACAAAAATATGCAAATGAAAATAATATATCAAACATTATTTTCATGATATTCAATTACTTTTTGAACTTTGCTTGCCAACAAGGTCGTCAAGTTTGTGTGAATGGTTGTTACCATGCTTTTTAGAGCCGGAGGCGATAAATGCCAAAATCTCACATGTAAACAAGAAGATCTTCTGCAATGAAAAGTTTACATGTGTGTATCGAAGCTAGAGCAAGAACTGTGGCTTCGCTGTTTGTCGTTCAACGTTGCTTGAGAACAACTTGCGGAGCTAGAACGCCAGAGGCACCCCCGATGTATTACAACCAGCATGCGCTGGGTAGGGTGCATGTGAGGCTAAAATTTCGAACATTTACCGAAAAAAATGAGCTTGGACATGATTCAATGTAACAGATATCAATTCAGTAACACATTTTGAAAACGACGTATAATCAATGCTACACCATTGATTATACGTCGTTTTCAAAATTTGTTACTGAATTAGCAGTTGTGTCGGGAAATAATCCACGCAACAATAGGCACTATGAACAGAACTAAGCAAATAATTAGTTTCTATTCAAATCTCTGTAAAGATTCACATAAAGCAAATTATATTTATATGAAGAAACATATCTAACATCAGATTTGATCCAATCTTTAGAAGATTATTCGAAGATGTTCTCATTATGGCTAAATTGATGTTGAATTAAAACCTTTGTATACTGAGAAGGTGTTTACAGAAAAATGAAAAGGAATATTTAGAATAAAGATCCAGGAGATATTTTTCAGAAAATGGTAATTTTGCAAAATTTCCTTATGATGAAATTCACAACATTGAAAACGAAAAAAACTAGCAAAGATAGTATGAACAATCTGAGCAAGGCTAGTATCAAACACCCCAAAACCAACGTATTTTCATTTAATACAATTGTAATCTGTAGAACAGGTCAGTCTGATGGCCACGAGACGCCTCTGATAAAAGTAGTCATAAAACTGTGAGTTTAAATTATTACTGTAATGAAACCTTAATAAAAATCAAACAAAACCAATCAGCAACGGAATTGTTACTTGGGGGGATACGTACAAAAGTCTGAAATAACAAAAGGCTGAAACTCGAAAGGTGGAAAATATCAAAAGGCTGAAAAGATAATTCGACGCCGTCAATTCAAAAACAGCCGTTCTCAAGCTTATATCAAGTCCATGGAATGCTTTATTGACACATTTTGTGTAATTGTGTGAGTCAATTACCAAAGCAGTAAGTGCGCGTGAATTCAGAAAGACAGTCATTGGCAAAGGAAGTTCTCAGTTAATAACTATAGAAATAGTCATAGAACACTTATCTGAGAAGCGGACTTTGTTCTAGTTGAGACGTTACGCCAAGAAGGAGAGGATTTATAATTTTGGTATACATCATTATTCTGTTTACTAAACCCAAACTTATAATTCATTTCATAGGTTTATGTACTTCCAGCCTTTTGTGATTTCAGCCTTATGTTACAATTCTATAGTTTTAGCCTTTCAGCCTACTAGGGAATGCTCCATATAATTCTGCTAAAATTCCACTAGGAGTTTATCGAAATCTCCCAAAGATTCCTTAAGAAACTAATTCAGGGATTCCTTAAAAAATCTTTCAATATTTTTTCCAGTGATACTTTACAAATTCATACAGGTACTCCATCAGACATTTCTTAATGAACTGCTCCAAGAACTAGTCCAGGAATTTCTGCATGTGTTACTTTATTAATTCGATTGGAAATTCTTGTTGAAATATCTCCAAAATTTTCATCAAGTATTCCACTGGATCGTTTTGATGGAATTCCTCCTGAGATCATTTAATCCAATGATTCCAGCATGAATTCCACCATTGAACTTCAGAAGAAACTTTTGGTAAAGTTATCAAAGTGAACAGATGTGGATATCATCTACATACATTTCTTTTGTAATCATATCCCGAAACGTTATTTCGTAATCATATCCCGAAATAGTTATTTCAAAATGCACTTCAGCTAAATGTTGTTGCAAAACCAGAAATTCTATTAAATCTACTGCCATACACCAACACCAAATAATTGAACATAAAAACATGGAAAGCATGCTTGAACTGACAAGAACATGCACATTTGTGTAGTAGTAGAACAACACAATCCACCAACCTAGAGAGAAAGTGAGAGGAAGAGCACAAACTGATTCCCCTACTCAAGCACACATATTGCCTCGAACCAACACGCAGAAAGAATATGTGTGTAGTACCCTTCTCTACCCCGTGGACGAAATTCCGCTCCTAGTGGGTTGGTGTCAGCCCGAGACCGAGAATAAGCCCTATCCCGCGCGCGCGAGCGGTCGTTGATCTTGCCTTGTCGTTGCGCCCCATCCTTGCCGTCGTGCCATTCTGTTACCTATGCTGGAAAGACGGCATTCTCTGGCTTGACGTGCACGGGGTGTCCTCCTATACTCCCACTTCGCAGACAAGCACAGATGATGACCCCACCACACCCACAGTGGCGTGTCAGGTGGCTAAAACATTTTACTGAAGTTATGCGATGTTCTAGATCGTCTAAAATCGCCCATGAGTTTGGAACGAAGGGTACTCCGTTGTATTATTACACAGCTATTCACTATATAGAGTTACAAGCAGTGACTTATTTGTAAACTTTAAAAACTGTATATTGTGCTTAGGAAGTTGTACGATGTTCTTGATTATCCAAACTGTTCAGAAGTTTAGAACACAAGGTCTGCCTCCTCAAAGGACTCAAGGAGGAACTTCAAGTCCAATGGACTTGAGATGTTCTGAAGACCGGCAAAATACTTGATACATATAGCTATTACAGGACTTATGGCGCTTTTGGGTTAAAGTCAAGGAAGATCAACAGATGCTATGTATTAGAATCAAGGGTGTTCTGGGTCGTCCAAAGTGTCCAACAGTGAAATTCCAGTATACATTTGACCAGTACAGTTTATATAAACTACCCAGAGTGTAATCAGATACAACTACACAGGTTTCCAGTCTGGCTGAGGTTTTGAGTGTGATGCGTTCGTTCCCCGATGATGACACTACAACGTACCGAGCTCAGTTATACTGACTGAGTTTCCAAGTGGTTGTAATTTTTGGAAACTCCAGCCAGCAGCAGATGATAAACCTTTTCGTCGAAACCGAACGGCACCGTATGACAAACAAAGAAAGTGATGCTCGTCCCCCTTTCTCCCAAAACTCAAAGCAGTCGGTCGGTCGGTCGGTCGGGTCGGGGGTGGCGGCACGCGTGTTGGCAAAAAAAAAAAAATCACGGAGACATGACGCTTCCATGTATGTCATGGGCGACTTTTGCGCACCGGTTGCTATACAAGTGGCCTGGAAAGGTGAGAGTGTTGGAGTGTGTGGGAGCTAGCAGCCAACGTGCAGTGCAGACCCGACCCTCGCGTAAATATGTATTCAGAACGCACTAGTCGTGGAACAATGCAACCGGACGAGACGAGGTGGTTGTTTTTCAACTCTCGCGCGACCATCGACGAGAGAATGAAAACCGTTAGTCTCAGACAGGTTCCCCTTCTTCGCACTTCTGGGGTCGTCGTCGTCGTCGGTTTCTTCGTGACACCTTGGTTGGGGGGAAGCAGTTTGTTTTGCAGTAAGAGAACTTGGGGCAACCTGAATCATCTGCCTCTTGGGGTTAGAAAAGAGTTAACGATCATCGTAATATAATAATTTACCTGATTTTCTAAAACTATTTAGTTCAGTTAACATATTTTGGGATATTTTCTATACAGTTTTCTATATATTATACCATGGTTTCCCAAACTGTGGGTCGCGACCCCCTAGGGGGGTCGCCGACCTTCATCCAGGGGGTCGCGAAGGACAGTTGGAATATTTTACTGTAACAGACAGCAAATGAGAGAATTTCTATGGTGGGTCGCGAATAGTACGTCTGTTGGCCAAAGGGGGTCGCGCACCTGAAAGTTTGGGAACCTATGTATTATACACTTTCATTATATGTATATACTGAGGAAGTCCTTTGTCCCATCCCAGGAAGAAGAGCCTCGACTGAGTGACATAAATTTTCTGAGCAAAGTCACTCTCAACGCACAGTAGGCCTGGCTGCTTCAATTATTGTATTACATCTCCGATGTGCTGCAAGCATTGATAATAACAAGAAAAATGATAGAAGCAATCGATTCCTTCATTTTACAGGGTTCTTTCAATGCATGACTGGACTAGACTAGTTTGTATGAATAAAAAAGTTTTCGAAGATGTAGTATTTTCTGTGAAAACAAATCTATTAAACATTCTAGCTGGAAGCATGTGGTTCGTAGATGCAGATTTCTCCGGATGATTATTCGGAAAGCATGTTGAAGATTCAAACTTATGCGAATGTGGCTTATCGTATGAAGACATTGATCACATTATAATTAATTGTTCTCGGTTTATTGCACCGAGGAAGATATTATTTGATAGCCTAATTGAATCCTGAAAAAAAAATCTCGATGTACAAACCAGAGGAACGGAACAAGGTTGCTAAATCAAGCAGACATTTCTGGCAAGCCCACGATTTCGTTAAGAGGTTGAATGCACGCTAATGAATCTGGGAGCCAAACTTTAACCACACAGAAATTCTTCCGCAAGACTTTCTTCAGAAATTCTATCAAGAATTCTGATTGTTGCGATTGCAGGAGTGGACTGACTCTTCCAACGGATTGAAAGACAGCATAACTGTCGACGATCAGCTACAAAGCTGCATGAAAACGTTTATTAGTTTAACAATAATTCACATTAAAAACACTACTCAAAAATTCGATGGAACATTTCCAGGAAATAGTTGATTCCGTAGTTAACACATCTCCTCCTTTGCAATGCTACCTAACGTCTATTCGTGTATATACAAGTATACATCAAGTTTCGTATTACTCAGGGATGCCAATTTAATATTGTGATGCAAGTTAAAATCTAAAAGGCGCTATTGTGTGCAACCAGAATTACTTTAGAGACACATCTTGAAATGCTTCCAGAATTTCTCAGAAGATTTCTTCCTTTTCATGACATTTTGTCTTGGTGTTTCAAATTAAATTCCTTTATGCATATTCCCAAGATTCCAGAAATTTTTTCCGGAATGTCTCCGTAAGAAGAGTTCCCGATTTCCGACTAATTTCTCCTGAAGTTTCTCGCAGGGATTTGGATGGATTTCTTTCATAGTTATATTGGAATGGGATGGGTTTATCTTGGGAATTCTACAGGAGTTTCTTCCAGTATATTTATCAGGTGTTTCCTAGATTAATTCCCGGGATTTCTCCCAGAATTTTTAAAACCATTACTCTCAGAATTTTTAAAATAGTTATTCTTATGACTATGCCTAATGTTCTTCCCAGGATTGTTCAGGAGTTTTTCATTAGTTTCCTGCAGAGATTTTCGTGGATTTCAACTGGCTTTCTTTCGGAGTTCTTTAATAAATTATCGTAAGTTTTCATCAAGAGCTTCTCCTGGGATAGTTTTTGCAAGATTTTTCTTGAAGTTCTACTTGATTGATTGATTGATTGATTTGTCTTTATTAAAGAGACTTTCAGCCTTTGGCTGGTTCGTCTCTAGTTCTAGATTTCCAAAGGAATTTCTCTCGGAATTTATCTTAGAAGATTTCTTCCAGTGTTTCTCTCAGAATTTTGAAGAACTTATCCTGAATTTTCACCAAGATTTCTTCTGGGGTTCATTCAGAAATCCTTTTGGGATTTCTAATATTAACAATAATATTTCCCAAGGAGCTTTTCCCACAATTTCTTTCTGTTTTCCAGGCTTTTCCTCGTAGTTTGTTAAGAGACTTCTTGCTGTGATCGTCTTGAGATTTCTCTCAAAGTTTTTTTTGCCAGAATTACTCCCAGTACTCTTCTCAGAATTCCTACACAGAAAACACCCCAGACACTCCTCAAAAAAAAAAAGGTATTCTTGCATAAACTTCTCAACTGATTGTAGAGGAGTTCCGCTGGCGAATGCTTTAGGAGTTTGATCAAAGATAACTCCTCCAGTTATTTTTCAGTAATTCCTCAAAAGATTCTTGCAGGATATTCTCCAGAGGTTCCTTCGAGTGTATTCATCCCGAAATTTTTCCAGCGAGCCCTTCAGAAGTTCAGATTTTTTTTGCAGGAATGCTTTCTGGATTTTTTTTAGTTACTCGAGAGGGTCGTTTCTGGAATATCTCCGGAGATTCTCTCACCCGTTTTATTTAGAAATTCCTTCAGTTCTTCTAGAAGTTCTTTAAGAAGTTTTTCTATGGGATTTTTCTTGGGATTCATTGAGACCTCTCTTCAGGGATTCCTTCAGAAATTTTTCCGGCGACCCTTTAGGAATCCCTTCAGAGATTCTTCCAGGGATTCTTTCTGAAATCACTTCCGGAATTATTTGTTGGCCTTTCTCTAAAAATATCTCTAGAAATTCTTCATGGAATCTCTGCAGGGCATTCTTCAGATTTCCAGGTATTTCTTATGAGATATCTTTGAAAAGTTAAATTTCTTAAGAAATATATTTTAGTTATTCGTTTACAAAATCTTAACTTTCTTGTGCATTATGGTCATTTTTGACCCAAACCGTGCACTACGCCAGCGGGTTGTTTCTAAAGGAAAGTAAGTTTAAATTTCTTCTGGATTTCCTCCAAAGAAATCCTCTAGTAATTATTTAAGACAATGTTTCAAAGATTGTTGTCCACTTATACCTTTGAATATTTTGCCAGAAATTCTTATAAGAACTCCTTCAGAAATATCTTCCGGTATACTGCAGAACATCCTCCAAGAATCGTGTCAGAATTTTATTTAGGGATTTATTCAAGAACTCTCCTTATACATTTGTCAGCAGTTTCTGCTCGGATTCCTAAAGAAATTACTTTAAGGATTCCTTCAATTCTTTTTCCAGGTTTACTTCAGTGATTCCTCAAGTGTTCTCCAGAAATCTCCTCAGGGATGTTTTTCAGAAACTCCTTCAGATATTTTTGCTTGAATGGTTCCAAAAGATTTTCATAAAATTATTCTTAAAATTCCTCCAGAGCTATCCTAGATTCCTCTTGGTTTTCCCGAGGAGCTCCTCAAGAACAGAGATTTCTCTAAAGATTACATCAGATTTTTGTTTCTCATAAAATTTTCCTAGCAATATCTCCAGAGGTCTCCAGGTATTTCCTAGAGATTCCTTCAAAAGTTCCTCCATTGATTGCTTGAGAAATTGCTTCAGAGAATTTGTTCAGGAATCTCTTTAGGGGATGTTTAAAAAAGTTTCTTGGAATCTTCAGAAGCATCTACAGGTATAGCTTTAGAAATTCCTTCCGCAAATTCTTGGAATTTTTTTCCAGTACTTGAAATTTCATGGAAATATTTCTGCAAAATCCGTGAAGAAATATTAGAAAGAATTCATGAAGGAATCATTCAAGCGATCTCAGGATATATTTCTAAAGGGATCGCAGGTGTAGAACCAAAACACAAACCTACTAAAAATTTCTTCAGTAACCTCTAACAAAATGTTCCAAGAAATTCCTGGAGGAGCCCACGGAAAAATCACCGATATTTTTTTTTTGAAAAAAGAGATGAATTTCTGAAAAAAAGAAATCCGTGGAAGAATTTTTGATGAAATTCCATACTGACATTTATGAAAACATCCTTAAATTACTGAAGGAGTTTCTGGAAATATTTCTGAATAAATTCCTGAAGAAGTTTCAGAAAGAATCCGTGGAGGAACTGCTGAAATAATCCTTGAAGAAATTTTGTGAATAAATCTTTTGTCTAATTTCTCTAGAAATCTCTGGAATTATTCTTTAAACAAATCCCAGGAGGAACATCTGGAAGAATCCCAGAGAAATTCCCGAAAATATCCTAGTAGGTGTTCCTGATGGAATCCCTTGAGTAAAACCTGGAAAAAAATCTTGACAAGCCGTTGGTGGAATTGCTTTAGGAATTTATTAGGAAATATTTAGAAAAAAATCCTCGATGAAGCCATTAACAAACTTCATGGCTTTTCTGAAAGAATACATGGATGAAGTCGTTGTAGAAACTAGACTTGATCGTTTGGTGGTTTGAATGGTAATGAATATTAATTAGCTGTCATCTATAACTACAGTTATTCAAGGCTATCTAGATCTGAATCTGTTCGTGCTACTGGGATACTACAGTCGTGAAAGCTTTTTTATGAGGATCTTGTAATAATGTCTAGAGAAGCACTTTAACTTAAACTTCTAATAGTATAACAGAAAAATCTCATGACATATTCCAAAAAAAAAACAGTAGTAGTTTCTAGTGAATTTCTAGAGCAATTCCTCAAGGCATCTTTGGAACAAATCCTGGAAGAATTTCCGAGAAAATACATGAAGGCATACACGGAGGAACTCCTGGAGGAATCTCTGTAGGAATACCTGCTTGGTTAAATATACTGAAGATTTTCTGAATGTGCTATTGACGGAAGCGATGAATTCCTGAACGAATCCTTGTATTACTTTATGAAGGAAATCCTGAAGAGACATCTGAAGAGGGAACGTCTATGAATTACGTCACGCTTTGAGAAGGGATAGTAGATCAACAGAATTCTTCTGAGGTTCATTCAGAAATCGTCTTGTGATTCTTACATGAGTTATTGTTAATATTTCTCAAGGAGTTTATCCTGCGATTTCTTTCTGTTTTTCTAGGCTTTTCCTCATAGTTGTTTACGAAACATACTTCTAGCTGTTATCGTTCTGAGATTTCTCTCAGAGATTTTTTCCAGGATTACTGTAAGTGTTCTTCCCAAAATCCCCATCCAGAAAACATCCCAGGCACTCCTGGAAACCTTCTGAATTCTTCAGAAAACCCCCTGAATCATGAGACCCCCTAAAACACCCCTGAAACCCCGAAGCCCCTGAGATCCCTGAAATCCACTGAAACACCCCTGAAACCACCCTGAGAACTTCTTAATCACCCTAGAGAACTACTGAATTGCTGGTTTTTGTGAGTGAATTTTCTTGAGAACCCCTAAAACGAAACTAAGACCATCTTAAACGCCCCGGAAAACCCCCTGGAACTATCTGAGACTCCTGGAACACCCCTGGAAGTCCCTGATGCTAGCCCTGATACCCTATAATCCCCCCCTAAACATCCTGGAATGCTATATGCTAAATGCCCTTGTAAACATCCTGGAGGCTTGATGTCGCCTGGGTTATCTCTGAAAATTACCAGAAACTCTCTGAACCCACAAAAACACACCACAATTCCTTTAAACGTCCTCAAACTCAACGGGGGTTAAACGCCAAAAACTTCCCATTACACCTTGAAACATCTTTAAGACTCCTCTGGAACCCTCTGAAATCTGATGGGGGGTTCCATAGAACTTATGACCCTCAGAAACCATCAGGAACCCATGTAAAATCATCTCTACGACGCTCTATTGCTTCCACTTATTAATCCCTAGTTCCTTCATTTGCCCGTCCTTTCTTAGATCTTCCCAGGCCTCCTCTTTCTCTCATCTATGAACGCAACCATTTTCTAGAATCTAAACTATTTCCTAGAAATTCCTTGTAAGAAATTGCCGGGACACATCGGAAAAAATCCTGCTGGGACGCGCGAGAACCGAGGAACAAGGCGAAGAACTATTGCAGAAATAACAAGAGGAATTTCGCAAGAAATTCAGCGGAAAAATTGTACATCTTAGAAATATGTAACGCAGTAAGCTTGAGTTGAAATGTAGGGGAACTCCGAGAAGAACTATGGAAACCTTTGAGAGAAATCCGGTGAGAAACTCCTAAACGAGCCCGGAAAATTCTTTGGGAGAAATCCCTGCAAGAAGTGCCAGAGAAGCATCGAAAAACTTCATGAAGAAACTGTTGGAAAGTTTGCCCGAAAACCACAAAGAGAAACTCCCGAAGTAACTTTGGAAGCATATTGTCACCAGAAAGAATTTCTCGAGCACCTCGGTAAGAATTCCTGGGGAACCCCCTCAAACACCTGCAGAAAATCTCCAAGGAAATCTGGTACAAATTCCAAAAAGAACTCTCAGAAGTCTCTTAATCCGGAAAGAACTCTGGGAGCCAATTGGGGAAAAACCTTGTGTGATGGGTTTCGTGTTCTTCCATTGACAGGTCAACCGATTACTTGCAATGTTACATCCACCAGCTACTCGGCAAGTCTAGACTACCACACCTTGGTCCTATTAGACGTGACAAATATTTGGCCAAGCAAGCCCAACAAATGACCAACGGGACTGAATCATAGCAACCTTGGATAAATGTCGGACTTCAATGGCAAATATTTGTCATAATGACAAACAGTCTAAGGCACCTTTAAAAGAAATTCTTGGACAAATCCTCGAAGGAACTAACAAATCCCCAGGAATTCAAGGAAGAATTCCAAGAGAACTCACAGGTAGAACTCAGTAGTAGGCTACGTAAGAATTCGAAGAAGGAATTGTGGCAGAAATCCAAGAATCCTATAAGCAATTTAAGAAAGAATTTTGGATAGTATTTTAGGTGAAATCTTCAGAGGAATTTCGGAACGAGTTCTAAAAAGATTTCCAAGCATATCTCTAAACAAATCTCTGAAGGAGCCTCCTTAAGACATCCGCCATATTGAATTTTAGGCCGTATATTGGATATTGGGCCGCCATATATTCTGGTCATGTTGGCTGAAAGTCTCTTTAATTCTGTTATTCTGTTATTCTGTTCTGTTATTCTGTTATAATCAACGCACCCCCGGGCCGTGACCAATCTGCGTTGTTTCGCTGGGCGATACGTCTACCAGTAGACTTGTATCTGCCCTATGCTAAACCGATTAGCATATCAAGTCCTTTCCACTGATGAGTAGGCACGAATGTCCCGCCCCTCCCTATAACCCATAGGGGGAAATAAGGAGTTTCCAGTTTCAAGTATTGTATTGATTATGACACCAACTCTTTCTATTCCTTGGGAAAAAATCACTAGACTTGGATTATCAGACTACTATTAATAATGAACATAATTAAGATACAAGTTTACATACACAATTGTAAAAGCAGTGTTAGATTCTTTAAAGTGAATTGAAAAATGTGAATAAGATAAATTGTAAACTATTTTGCGGCGACACGAATGCTTCAATAGTGTCATAAATAAAGGCGCAAACAAACAAATAATTGATATTGAAGTATGCATATTGCATTATCTATTAGCAAAGTAGTAGAAAGAGTTGGGTGCCTGATTATAAAATTGTTGTACTTATCTTGTGTGTTTTGGACAAGTCCCGTTTGTGTTGGCCATTAGGACACTTCTTTCTTCAAAACGGTCGTTTCTGGAATGGAAAGAGAATAATTGGCCGCACAGCTCCGCAAATGGGCGGCCCGCACATATTAGTATAATGTTGCAATGATTGAAAATAATAGAGTATAATTGTTAATCTATATGAATACTGCTACTAGTTCAGGTTAGCGGTATTTGTATTATTGAAGTGATACCCAATGGGTGCCCCAGAAATAAAAATCCATTAATTTGATTAAACTAGGAGTTCGTTCATAAATCACATATAGGGTATTGGTTCCCTTCTTAAGCATGTGACTCCAATTTTCATCCTACGAAAAACAAAGGATTGAAGCGCTGTTTGTTTTGTTTCTTATTTTTTTATTGTATTTTTTGTTAGAAGTGAGCACTCATGAAAACAAAAAGAACGGAATCAATCGGTGCCGTAATCGCTTGTTTTCGAATAGGATGAATATGGGAGCGTGAGATTAATGATGGAACACATACCCTACTTCATGAGGAGAGGCGAAGTTGTAACTTCATGCAATTTTGGTTTTGCATGGACAAAATTTTATGAGGGTTCGGTCTATATGTTTATGAACGGACTCTAATTATGAATTTGCAGCATAGCTGAGCCTTTCCGTCATAAGACTGACGAAAACTAATAGTTTGTAATGAAATTGTCCGCGTGGATTTGTAGTACTGAATCAATTGCTCGACATGACCCTATGTCTCACATACGATTATGCTAATGACTCATTAAAAGATTAAAATCTGATACTCATCTCATGTTTGTCTTCAAAACCTTGTCATATTTAGAAAATGTATGCTTTACGGTTTAGTTCTTAAGCTATCTTAATAATTTTACTATTTACTGACTAGATAGCCAAAGTTAGAATTCACAGAGAATGAGATCATTTATAGTACTACAGCACCATAGGAGATCACTCACACTGCGTTTTCATAGAACGGCATTTTGTTCTACTAATAACAAACAGATGCTACTGATCTCCCTTAGCATAGATCCGCAGCCTAATGCACGCGCCCTGTCGGATTTCATAGGCCTCGGAGATTATTACCACCTTCAATGGAATTCCCATATACTATCCCACATTATTGTCCCATCAAGGGTCTGACTGGGCTCATAACCCCCCTCAGTGGTAATATTCTCACCAGCTTGGAATTATATTTTCCCGGTACATAAAAGATTTCGACAACATACCGTTACACTATGCCGTAGTATAATTGGAATCACTATATCAGAGGATTGAATTATCTGATTTTAAAATTTACCATTGAATCTACATTCAGTTCAACCAATCAACACTGCAAAGCACAATGGTCATATGACGAAAATCATTGCTTCCTGGAAGATATAAACCAAGCCCAGGGATGTTGGCTGAAAGTCTCTTTAATAAAGACAAATCAATCAATCAATATTCTGGTCATTATTTTTAAACTCCGGGCATCTTCCCCATACAAAATACATCCAGTCGTTTTTTAAATTGTGGGCCGCCGTATTGGATTTTGAGTATTTTGGCCCGGATTTTCTTGTTTTGATTGATGATTTCTGCACAAAATTCGTCAACCATGGGCGAATTTAGTGTCTCGCATGATGGGGTTTGGTACAGTTCTATATGTCCAGTTCCACCGGTACCGGCCCAGATCACTAAAATGGACATAACTATGGAACTTCTTGACAGATACCTATAATTTATAACAGCAAACAATGCGGTGAAATTTCGGTTCGATTCGTGCTTAAATCGCCCAATGGGAAGTGCCTTAAAAGTGAGTAACTATTTTTGCGCACAGACATACATACACACATACAGACATCATCTCAATTCGCCGAACTGAGCTGATTGGTACATGTAATATGATCCTCCAAGCTTTCTATCGTTTTTGGAGTGAACATAAAGGCTTTGCAGTATACTTAGTGTACGAGAAAGGCAGAAAACTGTATTCATGCGCTACGACCAAGACGGCCGAAGATCACAAGCACCATTTTTCTTCTCTTTGACGCTCAAACACACCGGACAGAGCGACCTCTACAATCAATCTTTTGTAGATCTTGCGTAGATGGGTCGAGGGTGCACAAATACCCGAGCAGGAGAAAATAGCTGAAGAATACTTTATTCAGGTATGGAAAACCGAATACCTACAACCTGAATAAGGTATTAAGTAGCCCTGCATAAGAGCTAAAATACCTAAAATAATAACTGGTGTGTATTCTGTGAATAACACGCGAATAATGACATCAGGTATGACAATACCTAAATGATAATCGGCGGTTATTCCATACAAATAGCGATTTTTCCATAATTGAATAATACCTGAAGCAGTCCTCAACACCAAACCAATAACTCGTTGAGGTATTTTAACAATACCTAAAAAATACCAAAATAAGTTATTTTCAATACTTCAGTTATTCATTCCTGCTCGGGAGAGCTTCAATCATAATGGAATCAGTTTATTACTTAAAAAAAAAACGATCAAAAAAACGATCAAATCTGACTATACATGTCAATGGTTGCTACTCCGTGATTGATCTGAGCTGGTACCAATTGCACTAAGATCCAAATGAATAAGGGCTGGGGCACTCCGCTTATTCTCAAAGTGCAATTCTAGCAGCTCATACATTTTGGATCAATAACGGCGCCGGCCACGTCCTTATAGTCAGTTGGGAAGGGAAAGGAATGTTAGAGTGTGCTGGTTGTTGCTACTAAAGACCGAGATCACCTCTGCATCCCACAACCAGCACGGACTTTGGTATTTGTTAGACGGAAAGGATGGGAGATCTGGGAGTCACCGTTGGGTCGGTGATGCGATCCATGGATAGGGGGTTATTTATAGTGTTCGTAAGGTGATAGATTGTGTGGTGAATGAGGTGAATAAGGTCAAGCGGCACAGCACGCTTTGGTTGCATAACTTGTAGGCGTTATATACACTGTGCTGTGAGTGGAAATTGGAAGGAAGGGAAACGACTTTTTTCCAATTCGTTTCTGGTTCTAGCGATGGCTATGAACATATGAATATACATGAGTTGTATATATAGAGAAGAGAGAGAGAGAGAAGTGGATAGAAAGATACAAAGTAGGATGAAAGGGACGGGACAGGGATTGAACCCATGACCTTCTGCATATGAATCAGAAGCGGTAGCCACTAGACCACCAAGCCCGTCTAATGGAATCTGTTTATTACTTAAATGGGTTTTAAGGTTGCATGACAGTTTAAGGAGGGAATGGATCAAGGCGTTTTCTGGAGTTGCAGAAAAGGTTCCCGAGAGTTTCCAGAGTGCTCCCGGAAAGAGCTCTAGGGGTTCGAAGGGACTTCAGAGGTTTTCGGAAGGTTTCAGAGTTTGTGGTGAGCTTTACAGGAGTTAAAAGGGCTGCAGTAGCGTTTCAGAGAAATCTACGAGAAGTTTCTTAGCGTCTTTAGGAGCTTTAATATAGTTACGATTCAGTGGGTTTCAGAGGGTTTCAAGGGCTTCATTGGAGCTTAAGATAAGTGTAAGGAAGTCTCAGGAGATGTTTAAGGCGTTTCAGTGGATATCAGCGAGTTTCAGGGGGCTTCAGTAGGGTATAAAGGAAGTCTACGGTTGTTTTCAGGGGGTATCGAAACGCATCGAGAGGTTTCAGCGGGTTCTAGAGGGCTGCAGTGGAGTGTACGCATAGAGAATATACTTTCTGCTTGAATAAAAATACGTTGTGTAAAGCATTGAAGCGTACCTCATCCAATTCGGACAGGATTGTACAGGAATATGTAGCTTTGCTGTAATATCGAGGAGGTTATGGACCCAATAGCTAACAGAATCCGTTAACTGGTTAACTTGATGTGCTACAGCTGCAAGTCAGCAAGAAGTACGCGTTCAACATGAGAGATTACTGTGCGCAGAACATACTGTTGATTAAATGAGAAGGATGTGATATGATGAGCAGAGTCCAAAAAAAACTCAATCACCACCAATATCTGAACCTCCACTGTACCCTACAGAGATATTGCTTTGATGGGATCCCCCTTCTATTTCCCACTTTGAGTGTATGTAGAGTAATGTGCATAAAGTTACCGTTTTATGTTTTTTTCCTGTGTTTCCTCGTTTCTATCCAGCCGTCGTCTTTGTCGACGTCTCGCGTGCTGTTGTTCTCGGCCTGTTACTGTTGTTGTGTGTGCCTTCTTCTTCTGGCCACCGGCTGACTGACTGATGAACTGAGTAGCTGGTTGGCACGCTTGCTAATATGCGTACAACGACCGACGACGTGTACACGTCGCTCTTCTCTTCTCTTTCACTGTGAAACGAGTTCACACACAACACAACACCACCACTGGCAGGCAAGGCAGGCAGCTATACGTATGTACGAACGACCACGAGAAAGCAAAACACACTCTGCTGCTGCTGAAGCACAGCACCCCAGCTACACACCCGTTGCCGTCGACCGTTCGACACTACACTAGAGCTTCACTTTTTTTTTCTCACCCCTGGACACCAACGATGGAAGAATTTTTCCGGACACACTCGGTTTTATTGATTATGTCTTTCACACCGAAATTCACACTTTCCGCTGATTTACATCAGTAGCTAATAGTGGACTTCATCTGCACTACACTCTAAAATTATACCTAGCTACGCGTTCCGCAGTAGGCTCACGAACCACCGATTCTTCAAAGCTCACTTCAGAACCGCTTCACGTCCTGATGCCGTTTGTGCACTACGCCTGCAACCGAACCTTCGAACGCTGTAGTCAGCTGAAAGCGCTCTCTATCCGAATGCCCTAGCCAAAATCTGGAACTTGATGGTGCCTCACTAGCCCCAGAAGAATACCTGCTGTACAACCTAGCACTGAACACTGACTGTCTGCTGAAGTGACGTGTAACCAACGCCGTTGCTACTGGGAGCGCTTTGTGAACGTCGCTGCTAGCTGACTGACTGGATGGCTATGAGCACAGAACACTGACTGCCGCTTGTGCGAGCTTCGCTTGCTGCTTCCACCCATCAGGCAATCTTCTTCGCACCGACCGTCGCAAACAAGCGCCTCGTCGCGAGCGCCGTATTGGTGTCGGTCGAGTGTTCGTCGGTACCGACGTCCGTTCTACTAGCTACTAGGATGGAAAGCAGTCTGTGGGGTGGCGGCGCGTGGATCACGACGACCACGGCGATACTGACGACGAACGGTGATGATGATGACGGTCGGCACCGCACTCACGCTATTTTTGCAAAACAAACTCATACAGACGCGCGCGCGTTTAATTTCCCGCCTCGCACCTTCCCACCCAGCAGGCTTCCAAGGATGTCGAGCGGAGTCGACCTGCTACAACGCTTACCGTTTTGCACTGCTTACAGTCGAGTCTCCTGTAAGACACGGCCACCCACTTTGGGTTCAGCTCAATTTTCACTTTCCAACTAATTCAGATCATTATACGGTGTGTGACAAGCCCACAGTAGGCCCTGCTGACTGCATCTAAAAATGTATAGGGCACTGCATTGTTTTGATTTAGTATGGGATTTTGACGTTTCTTGGCCTTGTTGTTTACATAATTTCTGTAAGAGTGAAAGAGAAGGACATAATTTCATGCAGTGCCCTATAGCTGGATCGGGAGCTGGATGCAAGATGCCCTGCTCTGATAATTGCATCTTCTTGATGACTTGCTGAGCAGTGCTTTCTCACACACATTCCCATCTTCTGATCATCAGGTAGCCAGCCAGCAGAACACAGTGAATCGCATCAAAGCATGCGACGCGTTCGACGCCGCGTAGTGGCTGAGAAACTGGTGGAGAGCGTACGACGCACGCTAAAAATTTTGCACACAGCTCCATTGTTCAATGTTTCAAATAAATAATTGTAATTCAAATAAATGTACGGAGTACATCTTGGAGTACATATTTTAATTTAAAAAAATTAACTTTAATTCAGAAACACACAAACAATGCCTTAATTCGTCATTTGCGGAGTCCAAAAGAAGAGAATGTGTGAAAACGCACAAACCTGCTGATTGAGTTAAAGTGCTCCTCTTCTGATGAATGATGGTACCACGGTAGTGTTGGTGTGTTACCGTCAAGGGACGTAATTTGGGTGGCTGGCTTTAGTGAATCAGAGTCACCAACCAGCACGCGCGCGGTATGGAAGATGTAAATATGTGGAATATGTAGAATGAAGAAAAGCAGCATCGTCAGATGACGATCATCATTGGACTGACTGACTGGTTTTGGATCGAATACATGGATGAATGTTTGTAAATTGCCGCTAGTGCTTGGATTTGTGAGTTTTGGATGGTTGATGTTGAGATTTTGCTTTCGTTTGACGATGAGGGAAGCTGTTTTTTGGTTGCTAAATTGATAAATAGCATGTTTTGGAAAAGAAGATGCTCAAGATTATTTAACAAAAAAAAAAAATAATTGACGTAGTAACAGGCGGCCATAGTGACAGCCTTCTTTGTACTCCTCCAATTTTGTCCTTAAACCGTTGATAATGGAGAAAAGCCAGCAAGTAAGATTTAAGACCATTTGGCAGTCATATACTGTACAGTTACTTAATTGTAAACATATGAAACGAGCTCACCAACATTTTATACCAACACCAACATGGAACAACTCATCTACGTGTCCATCAAATCGAAGAAAAAATAAGTAGTTGTAAATTGCTTCCCAAAAATCAGATGACACTTGCAACATCATGTTGCGATTGACATGCGTCAAACTCTTTATATTGTTACATACATAGATATATACTTACAGTTTTCTACGCCACGTGAAATTGATATATTGTTGATTTGAACTTACCTGAAATGTGAAAAAATATATGTTGGTGAATAATTCAAGCACAAGATGAGAAATATCAGATTTGTTAACAACTTTTCTTTTTGGCAAAAATGAACAAATCATCACTGCAGTGCCCTCCCGATGAGATCCAACAGGCGCAATTTAGACACATTTCACGCACATCTACACCGCGGTTTTTGAACTTCATTGAACGATATTTCAATGCTCCAGCAGTCGATTTTGAATCTTTTCACCAAAACGAAGATAATTACTTATATTATTTTAAAAGCACTTGAAACTTTGAAAACTGTATCGAGAAAATAGCAAGTTTCTTGGCGTAAAGTAAAAATTTGTCATTTTTGTGAGTTTCTGCACTGTAGTTTTAGCCGACTGCTGCAACTTACCGAGGAGCGTGTTGTTGTGACGCGTGTTCACTGTTCGATTGCTGCGATGCGAAAGAGGACGGTCGTCGGCAGCATGGTCTCTCGTGCCAAACTGGCTAGCGCCTTTGTGACGCCGACGACCATTCGCGGTCGCGCGTCGCGACGTCGCGATGTCTGATGGTGCCCGAATAGAATTGTCGCGATCGGGTCGCGGTGTTCGATGATGCTCGAATGCTGGCGACTTGCATCTCTGCGCCTAGGGTGTTCAACTGGTATGCCACATCTTCCTTCTCCTCTCGACAAAAACACAAAAAAAGGTTATCATCTCCCATGTTTTAATTTTAGTACGGCCTTTGTACTAAGAAAAATAATTTCTTCAACTTTTTGATTTACCTGTGTTTTAGTATCGAGTTAAACTATTTAATTTGAACCTTATTTCAAAGGAAAGTATCCTAATACCAATCGATTGATCCTAAGAAAACTCCTTCATCCGTTAGAAGTAATAATATTATCTGAGCTTCAGAGTTTTTTAACGATCTTTAGAGTCGAAAATTGTTACTTGCAAGCCGGCAGAATTTGGTCCATCGATGTCCTGTACGTAATTTTACTAATAAACCGGAACTTATTTCTTACTTGCAGAACACCGTGAAGCTCTGTTCGCATGATTGGAACCACTAGCATTTGAAAAGCTTGGAGCCTTTTCTCGCCATTTGAACACTTGAAAATTTTGAACAAATTTATCAATGAGAACCTGGTTTCCATTATCCTCCTCCATTACTGCATAACGTTATAGGTCAAATCTTCACTCCTCCTATGTTGTAGATTGGTACTCGATCATAGCGGTATATCCGGCCGTTACTTTCGATGCTCGTGGCCTCTTCTCTTGTCTTTTCAATCCTTAATTATTAATTTAACTTTCTTCGCTTTTGTAAATAAATAGTTTCATAAAAGAATGTCAGTATTCCAATCATTTCCCTGATAGATGAATACATCCAGGATAGGTTTTTGATTAGCATAATCTATTAATTGATTCTAATTCGTAATTTCAGTTTTTATTTTCAACTTTGACTATAACACTCCAAACATAGGCTAACTCTTAGACCTCGATGTACCGAAAAAAAGAAATTCAATAATTTTGTATATCCAATCGGGTGTTCGGTAATATTCATTACATTAATTTATTTTGCATAATTTGTCCTATGTATGAATTGAATAAAGCGTGTTAAACCAATCTGACAGTAAATGGCATAATCATTAATTACTAGCTGTCCCGGCAAACTTTGTCTTGCCAAACTTAACTTTTTGTACATATAAACACTGCCACCACGAATACGAATCGAACCATGCAAGACTCATGCTGATCGGCCCACCCGTTATTGAGTTTTGTTGCCTCAAAAGAACTTCAAACTCATTTTTATATATATAGATGTACTAGGTATCGCGGCTCATTCATTTCTTGCGAAATTGACTGCCGAAAAATAAATGCTACCATTCCGTCGCTAGTCCAAATGCATATTCCTTACACAAAAGACCATGTTTGGGTTCATTTACAAAAAGTATTAGTTATTTTCATGTCTGACTGTTGTCATATCAGGAAAGGTCAGGTGCCTTTCTTTCGTCATTATACAAAGCTTGCCATAAAGCAAAGAACACGCATATCCATATGGATATGAAAGCTTTTCTAACCGTTTTTTTCTCATTCAGGTAGTTATTCAATCCTTCCCCAATAACGCTTTACGAAATCAAGTCACAGATACACAACTTTTAATATTTCGTACAATACATGGGAAAACTCGTAAACGTTAGCCTTAACTGTACACTTTATGTGTAACATAAATTCTAGAGTTTTTCACGATCAAAATGTCAAACAAAATCCCATGTACTGGTTTATTAAAGAAGCGATAAATGCTATTCGACCCCGTGATTTTCAGATTTATAAGCATTGTACAGTTGCACCTTGAATTTATCTTTCTTTCTGAAGCCGAGATTCTTTATATTTCGATGTATGTCCTGGCACATTCGGGACTACAGTACACGCACACAATCGACCGCATTACCACGTGCGTTGAATTTCTTCCTAAGGTGTCGTTACAATTACTATTTGCTGTAGTCTTCACAACACGTATGGAAAGGCCTTTATATGCTCCCCCGCTGCTTCTTCTCGAATCTAAGAACTATACATCCTTACAATATTCATGGTAGTCTAACGCCGTCTGAAGCTGCGTACACGTGTCCATGTGTGGATTTAATTTTTGGTGGGTCTTCTCGAGCAAAAGAATGAGTTTTCATTTATCTCCTTTGAGTCGTAACTGGTTTTGTCGGTTGTCCTCACGCGATCTAAATTTTCCAACTCATCAACAATTTTCCAGTTTCCGACGGTTCTGAAACCTTTATTTTTCTGCAATCCTCTCTGAAGCTTCACAAAAATCCATGTGTGGATTTTTTCATTCGAAACGTTCTCCAATCTCGTCCGGAACTTCACAAACGTACATGTGTGAATTTTTCACTTTCCGACGAAACTCCAAACTCGTATGGAACTGCACACAAGTCCATGTGTGGATTTTTTCACTTTCTGACAGTACTCCAAACTAGTCCGGAACTTCACACAAGTCCATGTGTGGATTTCTCACTTTCCGACGGTACTCCAAACCCGTACGGAACTTCACACAAGTCCATGTGTGGATTTTTTTCACTTTCTGACAGTACTCGAAACTCGTCTGGAACTTCACACAAGTCCATGTGTGGATTTTGCACTTTCCGACGGTACTCCAAACTCGTCCGGAACTTCACACAAGTCCATGTGTGGATTTCTCACTTTCCGACGGTACTCCAAACTCGTACGAAACTTCACACAAGTCCATGTGTGGATTTCTCACTTTCCGACGGTACTCCAAACCCGTACGGAACTTCACACAAGTCCATGTGTGGATTTTTTTTACTTTCTGACAGTACTCGAAACTCGTCTGGAACTTCACACAAGTCCATGTGTGGATTTTGCACTTTCCGACGGTACTCCAAACTCGTACGAAACTTCACACAAGTCCATGTGTGGATTTCTCACTTTCCGACGGTACTCCAAACCCGTACGGAACTTCACACAAGTCCATGTGTGGATTTTTTTTACTTTCTGACAGTACTCGAAACTCGTCTGGAACTTCACACAAGTCCATGTGTGGATTTTGCACTTTCCGACGGTACTCCAAACTCGTCCGGAACTTCACACAAGTCCATGTGTGGATTTCTCACTTTCCGACGGTACTCCAAACCCGTACGGAACTTCACACAAGTCCATGTGTGGATTTTTTTTACTTTCTGACAGTACTCGAAACTCGTCTGGAACTTCACACAAGTCCATGTGTGGATTTTGCACTTTCCGACGGTACTCCAAACTCGTCCGGAACTTCACGCAAGTCCATGTGTGGATTTTGCACTTTCCGACGGTACTCCAAACTCGTACGAAACTTCACACAAGTCCATGTGTGGATTTCTCACTTTCCGACGGTACTCCAAACTCGTACGAAACTTCACACAAGTCCATGTGTGGATTTCTCACTTTCCGACGGTACTCCAAACCCGTACGGAACTTCACACAAGTCCATGTGTGGATTTTTTTCACTTTCTGACAGTACTCGAAACTCGTCTGGAACTTCACACAAGTCCATGTGTGGATTTTGCACTTTCCGACGGTACTCCAAACTCGTCCGGAACTTCACACAAGTCCATGTGTGGATTTTTCACTTTTCAACGGTACTCCAAACTCGTCCGGAACTTCACGCAAGTCCATGTGTGGATTTTGCACTTTCCGACGGTACTCCAAACTCGTACGAAACTTCACACAAGTCCATGTGTGGATTTCTCACTTTCCGACGGTACTCCAAACTCGTACGAAACTTCACACAAGTCCATGTGTGGATTTCTCACTTTCCGACGGTACTCCAAACCCGTACGGAACTTCACACAAGTCCATGTGTGGATTTTTTTCACTTTCTGACAGTACTCGAAACTCGTCTGGAACTTCACACAAGTCCGTGTGTGGATTTTGCACTTTCCGACGGTACTCCAAACTCGTCCGGAACTTCACACAAGTCCATGTGTGGATTTTTCACTTTCCGACGGTACTCCAAACCCGTACGGAACTTCACACAAGTCCATGTGTGGATTTTTTTCACTTTCTGACAGTACTCGAAACTCGTCTGGAACTTCACACAAGTCCATGTGTGGATTTTGCACTTTCCGACGGTACTCTAAACCCGTACGGAACTTCACACAAGTCCATGTGTGGATATTGCACTTTCCGACGATACTCCAAACTCGTCCAGAACTTCACACAAGTCCATGTGTGGATTTTTCAATTTCCTACGGTACTCCAAACTTGTACGGAACTTCACACAAGTCCATGTGTGGATTTTGCACTTTCCGACGGTACTCCAAACTCGTACGAAACTTCACACAAGTCCATGTGTGGATTTCTCACTTTCCGACGGTACTCCAAACTCGTTCGAAACTTCACACAAGTCCATGTGTGGATTTCTCACTTTCCGACGGTACTCCAAACCCGTATGGAACTTCATACAAGTCCATGTGCACTTTCCGACGGTACTCCAAACCCGTACGGAACTTCACACAAGTCCATGTGTGGATTTTGCACTTTCCGACGGTACTCCAAACTCGTACGAAACTTCACACAAGTCTATGTGTGGATTTCTCACTTTCCGACGGTACTCCAAACTCGTCCAGAACTTCACACAAGTCCATGTGTGGATTTTGCACTTTCCGACGGTACTCCAAACTCGTTCGAAACTTCACACAAGTCCATGTGTGGATTTCTCACTTTCCGACGGTACTCCAAACCCGTATGGAACTTCATACAAGTCCATGTGCACTTTCCGACGGTACTCCAAACCCGTACGGAACTTCACACAAGTCCATGTGTGGATTTTGCACTTTCCGACGGTACTCCAAACTCGTCCAGAACTTCACACAAGTCCATGTGTGGATTTTGCACTTTCCGACGGTACTCCAAACTCGTACGAAACTTCACACAAGTCTATGTGTGGATTTCTCACTTTCCGACGGTACTCCAAACTCGTCCGGAACTTCACACAAGTCCATGTGTGGATTTTGCACTTTCCGACGGTACTCCAAACTCGTTCGAAACTTCACACAAGTCCATGTGTGGATTTCTCACTTTCCGACGGTACTCCAAACCCGTATGGAACTTCATACAAGTCCATGTGCACTTTCCGACGGTACTCCAAACCCGTACGGAACTTCACACAAGTCCATGTGTGGATTTTGCACTTTCCGACGGTACTCCAAACTCGTCCAGAACTTCACACAAGTCCATGTGTGGATTTTGCACTTTCCGACGGTACTCCAAACTCGTCCGGAACTTCACACAAGTCCATGTGTGGATTTTGCACTTTCCGACGGTACTCCAAACTCGTTCGAAACTTCACACAAGTCCATGTGTGGATTTCTCACTTTCCGACGGTACTCCAAACCCGTATGGAACTTCATACAAGTCCATGTGCACTTTCCGACGGTACTCCAAACTCGTACGGAACTTCACACAAGTCCATGTGTGGATTTTTCACTTTCCGACGGTACTCCAAACCCGTACGGAACTTCACACAAGTCCATGTGTGGATTTTGCACTTTCCGACGGTACTCCAAACTCGTCCAGAACTTCACACAAGTCCATGTGTGGATTTTGCACTTTCCGACGGTACTCCAAACTCGTACGAAACTTCACACAAGTCTATGTGTGGATTTCTCACTTTCCGACGGTACTCCAAACTCGTCCGGAACTTCACACAAGTCCATGTGTGGATTTTGCACTTTCCGACGGTACTCCAAACTCGTTCGAAACTTCACACAAGTCCATGTGTGGATTTCTCACTTTCCGACGGTACTCCAAACCCGTATGGAACTTCATACAAGTCCATGTGCACTTTCCGACGGTACTCCAAACCCGTACGGAACTTCACACAAGTCCATGTGTGGATTTTGCACTTTCCGACGGTACTCCAAACTCGTCCAGAACTTCACACAAGTCCATGTGTGGATTTTGCACTTTCCGACGGTACTCCAAACTCGTCCGGAACTTCACACAAGTCCATGTGTGGATTTTTCAATTTCCGACGGTACTCCAGACTCGTACGGAACTTCACACAAGTCCATGTGTGGATTTTTCACTTTCCGACGGTACTCCAAACTCGTACGGAACTTCACACAAGTCCATGTGTGGATTTTTCACTTTCCGACGGTACTCCAAACCCGTACGGAACTTCACACAAATCCATGTGTGGATTTTGCACTTTCCGACGGTACTCCAAACCCGTACGGAACTTCACACAAGTCCATGTGTGGATTTTGCACTTTCCGACGGTACTCCAAACTCGTACGAAACTTCACACAAGTCCATGTGTGGATTTCTCACTTTCCGACGGTACTCCAAACTCGTACGGAACTTCACACAAGTCCATGTGTGGATTTTTCAATGAAAAAAAAAATCGTATCAAACCACCCGTTAGATGGGTTTCCGCGGTTTTACGCTTGATTTCAACCATGTTCCATACGCTTCCAAAATTTTCCAGCACACGCGCTCAAGCAAAAGCACAAACCACGTGCGCAACTGGTGCTTTTTCCATTCCGGCCGCTTCATGGATTTCACACACGTCCATGTGGAATAATTCATCCGAATCAACACTCCTAAACTCACTTGTTTACCGGCGTCACCAGCGTTATTAGCACATTCATACTGCATAACTTTGAACCAGAAAAAAAGACTTCCTTGTTCACCATTTCGCTTATGTTTGAAAATGTTTTCAACTTTCACATGTTTATTTGCTGCTCAAAACTCTAAGCAGCAAACCTGGCAAGGAACGCCAATGTGAGTTTCTGCACTGTAGTTTTAGCCGACTGCTGCAACTTACCGAGGAGCGTGTTGTTGTGACGCGTGTTCACTGTTCGATTGCTGCGATGCGAAAGAGGACGGTCGTCGGCAGCATGGTCTCTCGTGCCAAACTGGCTAGCGCCTTTGTGACGCCGACGACCATTCGCGGTCGCGCGTCGCGACGTCGCGATGTCTGATGGTGCCCGAATAGAATTGTCGCGATCGGGTCGCGGTGTTCGATGATGCTCGAATGCTGGCGACTTGCATCTCTGCGCCTAGGGTGTTCAACTGGTATGCCACAATTTTCTGCGATGCACGACAGCACGCTCTATTTCTTAATTTTTCTTAAAGTAAAAAGTTCCAATCAATCTAACGGGGACCTGAACTTGGAACGTCAAAAAACGCAGTAGGCAGGGCCGGATCTAAGGGGGGGCCAGGGGGGCCCGGGCCCCGGGCCCCCACATTTTAGGGGCCCCCACAAAAACCTTTTTTGGTTGCAAACATTAGCTTTATTTTCCATATTGCTCAAGTACTGTTCGAAAATAAGGAAAAACATTTTTGGTCATCTCTTAGAAGGGCCTCCACATCCGCTCGGGCCCCGGGCCCCCACAATCCTTAATCCGGGCCTGGCAGTAGGCAAGACAAAGTTTGCCGGAACAGCTAGTTTTTATTTATAAAAAACGAATGAATTGAATCACGGTGTAGAAAAAAACAAAAAGTTTGTCAGACACATACCGGTTAACAACATTACCATTTTTGAAAGCAAAAGTTTGATTCTTGCGAAAAACGTAAGGCGTGGAATGTGTCAATACCTAATGGTATTCATGGTTGGAATAGTGGATGGGCATAACCATCAATAACATGGAGTTAGTTTCGTAGTGATCGAGAAGCAGAAGAGGCTTGATATAAGATGTATATTGGACATGGAACAAATTCTCCAAGAACATCTACGACCAAATTAAGTCACAAAAAAGTTACATAAACTTATGTAGAGCATGCGTACAACCCGCCATTTTCTTTGTAGTTCAAGTACGGGAGACCACAGAAGTAACGGCATCCGACTTATCCGCCCTCGTACACATCCCTTCAGCTTCTCTGGAATCACCTGAAACTCCTTGAATCCCTACGAAATCTCTCTGAAATCCCATTGAAATCCATAGAGCTTCTCCTAAACCTCCAAGAAACCCCACTTGAAGACACTTGAAACCCGGAATACCATACAGATGAGTCAGTATTAAAAGATGTTTGAGCAAACCCTTCCTCTGAAAATCCTTGAAACCAATCTGAAACTTCGCTATAAATTTGTCTCTAATTCTCACGAAGCTCCCTGAAACTGCCTGAAACCCCTTGAAACCGCTGAAACCCCTGTGGAATTTCTCTGAGACCCCCAGTAGCTTTTCTAATACCAATCCCCCCCCCCCTCCAGAGTTCTTCTGAAACTCCAGAAATACCCTGAAACGCCATGGAACGCCTTGAACCTCATTTAAAACTTCCTCAAGACTCCTAGACATTTCTCCTGAACGTTTGGAAGACACTTGAAACCCCCAGAAGTTCCTGATAGTCCCTGAAATGCTTTAAAGCGCCTTGAAACCCATCTTAAACTCCTCTTGGATCCTCCGTAAACTGCCCTGCAACCCCCAGACTGCCTGAAGTGCTCTGAAACGCCTTGAAACCCCTCGAAAACGGGTTTTTGAGAAGTGTCCGAGTTCTGATGGAATTCCAATGAATTTAGGGGAGTGCTGCTGATGTTCAGAGAGAAACTGTGCAGGGCTATTGGTTGGATCAGTCAGAAAAAAATGAAATACCCTTGAATTCACGAGCGGCCGCATGGTATTTCACCAGAAATTTCTTCAAAATTGTTCCAGGAATTCTTCAGGTTTTCCTACTCAAGTTTTATCCGAAATTCCTTCTACAGTTCTTTCTGAGATTGCTTCAGGAACCCTATCTGAGATTCTGCCAGGAGAACCTTCTGAGATTACCTCAGTAGTTCTTTTAGGATTCTTCCACAAGTTCCTTCTGGAATTCCTCGAGCAGTTCCTTCTGAGAGTCCTCTATGAGTTCATTTCGAGATTGCTCCAGGAGTTCCCCTGAGATTGCTGTAGAAAATGCTGCTGCGATTCTTCAAGGAGTTCCATTTGAGAAATCCTCGTTTTGAGATTTCTTCTGGGAGTAAGAGTTCATTCTGCGATTCCTCAAAGAATTGGTTTTGTATTTCCTCTTTAAGAATGCCTTATTTTAGGAGTTCCTTCTGAGATTGCCGCTGGAATTCTCTCAGAGAATCCACCAGTAGTTTCATGTGAGATCGCTGCTGGTATTGCTTCAGAAATTCCTTGAAAAAGGTTTCTGGAAGATTTGCTTCCAGAGTGATTCTTGGAATTTCATCCAAAATTTCTCCAGAAATTTGTTCTGGATTGCTACCGGAATTATTTAATCAGAGATTTATCCAGGAAATCATTCTGGATTCATTAGGGATTCGTTTGGGTGTTCCTTTAGGAATATCTTCCTGGATTCATCCTGAATTCACCTAGGAGTACCTTATGGAGTTTATCAAAGAGTTCTTTCTGGGAATTATAAAAGAAATTTTCCTGGAATTCCTTCAGAAACTTCTGCAGGGATTTCTCCATTAACTCATTTTGGAATTCTTGCAAATCCTTCTGGAATAGCTCCAGAAGTTCATTTTGAAATTCTCTCAGATGTTTCTAATGGATACCCTCCAGCCCAGCAGTTTATTGCGGAATTGCTTTAGAAGTTTGTAGAGAATTTCTTCAAGCGTTCCGTGTGGAATTATGTTCTGAGTTTGTTATAAAACTCCCACAGGACTCCCTTCAGGAATTCCTCCAACAACTTCGATATGCATTCTTCCAGCAGTTTTGTAAGGAATGCCTCCAGTTACTTTTGGGTTTCCTCCAATCGCTGCTACTGGGATTATATTTTCTACAGGAATTCCTTCGTGGCCCCCAGAATAAAAAGCTTCCTAAATTTTCGCAGTATTCTTCCATGAAATTATTAAAGTTTGTTTTATCTCGAGGTTGTATTTATGTCTATAAATAGTTCATTCCGAGTTTTTTTTTTCGGTGTTATCCCGACAATCTTAAGTTATTCCTGGAGTTTCTACCACAGTTCCTCCCAGGATTTCAGTTGAAGTTTTTTACGTGGTCTCTGCAAGAGTATTTACCCAGGAATTTCTTCCAATGTTTCTCGCTGGATCCCTCCCGGAGGTCGTTCAGATTTTTTTTTACAAAGTTCTCCTAGGAATTTCTCTTAGTGGTTTCAAGATAGTTTTCCAAAAGATTCTCTCCAAAGGTTTTCCGAAATTTCTCGTGAATTTCCTCGCGAGATTCCGCCCTTAGCTCCACCCGGGATTTATCCTAGAGGATTTTAGAGCTCCCTTTAAATTTCTTTATTATTTCCTCCTGGAGTCCTGGGATTACCCTCAGAATGAAATTCCTAGATGTTCCAGTTTCTCTCCGGATTTCTTTCGAAGTTCCTCTTAAGATTTCCACAATAAGTTTTTGCGGAATTTTTCGCAAAATTCCACCAGGATTTCTTCAGATATTTTTCCGGCAATGTCTTACAAGACATGTCGTAAGTTATCCCGGGAAAAATTTCTAGAAAAATCCAGCAAGAGCTCGGGACTATCTATTAAAGAAATTTTTAAAGGAGCATCCGGAATCTTGGGACAATTTGTGTTAGGTATTCCGGGTAGAGCTCTGGGAATAATCCTGAAAAAATCTGTAAAAAAATCTCAGGTGGATCACTGCAAGAAATCCAGTAAACAACTACGTAAACCAGGAAAAAGCTCTGGAAGAAATCTCGAGAAGAATCACCTTGGAATGGTGCGTTACGGCGTAAGATCTACCACATCAAGTTTCAATTTTGCTATTTTCTTGCCTAAAGTGGGAGCAGGGATTGAAACTTGATAAGTTTTTTTGATGTTTCTGTTTTTTTTAATGTTTTGAGTTTTACTGCGAACGATTTCTGTTTTTATTTTGTTTATTTATTTTTTTCCTCTTCAATCTTGTGTTTATTAAATATTGAATGGCTGCCTCAATCCTTCGGCCCCTGCAATATCTTCAGTATTGATATGCAGATGTGTATGTTATTAATATTTTTGGTTTTTGTATACTAATACAGGGTGTTAGGTTCGAGAGTGCAAACTTTTTAAGGAATGATAGAGGACCACGAATGGTGAAAAAATTGTTCTACGCATATGGTCAAATCTCAACCGTTACGTGGTTATTGAACTTTCCATGTTTTGTACTAGTATTGCCTATAACTTGAAAATGGTCAAACTAACCGCACTTTTTTACCCTTTTTCGAAAGATTATTGAATTTTCTATCAAATGACATCTTTGAATTGATTGGTTTAGTTAAATAACTAAGTTTTCAAGAGCAAATTAGATCAAAAGTTTTAAATTTGTTTTTGTTAATTATCTTTAAAAACTGCGTAATAGATTAAAATTCTCTCTTAGGCAGAGTTGTGGCCCCTGTTCTACATTACAGTTCGTTCTTTGACACCAAAATTCTTCCTCTTATCGTTTTATTGCAATTTCGAGCAAATCGCACAGTGCGCACAAAAGTACTTACTTAAAACTTAGTTATTTAACTAAACGAATCAATCCAAAGATGTCATTTGATAGAAAATTCAATAATCTTTCGAATAAGGGTGAAAAAAACTACGATAAGTTTAATCATTTTTAAGTTATAGCCAGTTAAGGCAATAATAGTACAAAACATGGAAAGTTCAATAACTACGTAATGTTTGAGATTTGACCATATGCGTAGAACT
Organism: Aedes albopictus; assembly: GCF_035046485.1. Classification (NCBI taxonomy): domain Eukaryota; kingdom Metazoa; phylum Arthropoda; class Insecta; order Diptera; family Culicidae; genus Aedes; species Aedes albopictus. The sequence continues at coordinate 39,814,090 of NC_085138.1, read as the reverse complement.
TTTTTTTTCTCCATTTATGGTCCTAAAAGTTAAAAAGTTTGCACTTATGAACCTAACACCCTGTATACTTTCTTTCAGGAATTTCAAGGTAAGTTAATTTAACAGATCTGTAAACCATCCATCAAATGTCAACTGCGCTCTAGATTGTCGAACAGAGTTCCTCATAACAAACCCACCCTACTAACACAAATTCCTTTTCCTTAACGTCTATGAAGATAGTTTGGGTACCCTGTATCTTCAAGTAGACATTAAACGAACATTCCTACCCTTTCCTAGCGATTGTAAGGACGTGGCCAGATATAAAATGTGATGCTTGTTTTGACCAATCCTAACACGTAGAAAAAGGCGTTAATCCCAAACGTTATTTTAGCGACACTACGTGTTAGATTTTTCAAAACATATGAAGCTGAGCATAGTATAGCCACCCACGATGTGTACAATCGCCTATGCTATGCTATGGAAGAAATCTCGGGAAGAACTTAATGAGAAATACCAGCAGTAGCTCCTGCAGAGATCCCAGAAGACACTCCAGAAAAAATCTGAGCAGAAAGCCCAGGGTAAATTCAGAAAAACTCTGAGAGAAATCCTAGGACCACCACCGGAAGGAGTCTTCTGGGGGAAGTTTCGGGACAAACTCCGAGAGAAATCTAAGGTTAAATTAAAAAAAAAACCGCGATAACCTTCAGGAAATATTGCAGCTAAAATTTCTGTAGAAATTCAAGGAACAACTCTAAAAGAAAGCTATCGGAAATTTCTTGAAGAAATTACAGGAGAAACTGCGGAAGAAATTTCGGAAGGAAGTCGTGTAAAAAAATAGTAAAAAAAACTCCTTGAAACCTTTGCAGGAACTACAATTGAAATCCCAGGAATAACTCATGTAGCAACACTGGGAGAAATTCTCGGAAGATCTGCTGGCCCCAGAGGAGCAGTGGAATGAATCACGGAAAATATTCAATAGGAACCCCAGAGAAACTCAAAAAAAAAATATCGCGACAACATATATCAAAAACCTACTACACCGTCTTCAGTCAGTGAGAAACTCTTGTGGAGATCTTGGAATCAATTCTGGTAAAAACCCATGGGAACTCTGGGAGCAATACCGGAAAAACCTCTGGAAGAAATTCTGTATGATCCTCGCAAAAAAAGCGGCACAGTGGCCACACGTTCACTTCATAAGCAGCTCAAGAGCTTCCTGAGGAATCCCAGAAGGTGTCCTGGACTAAATTTCGGAACCAAATAAGCAAGCAATTTCTAGGGGAAGTTTCGAAAAGAATTCCTTCAGCAATACCGGAACTTCTGGAAGAATTCAAGAAGGAAATCCTGGAGCAATCCTAAATGAGTTTCTGGAAGAATCTTGAAAAAAAAATCCTGTAAAAATTCCGGAATGAACTCCTGGAGGAACATTCTTAGAAAAAAAAAAACTCCAGTAAGAAGAAGGAAAATTGAAAGAAACCCTATTTAAGTCCTCCGAAGAATCTCATTGGGAGCTCACAGAGGCGTCCCAGGAAAAAATCCTGATAGACTCCTGGAATAAATTTCTGAGGTAATATCAGAAGGTATTCCTGGAAACAAACATACGATAGATGTTTGCAGTTCGCTAGCAGCCAGCCTCAGGTACTGGAATTGACTGGCCTAGGGCCAGTGCAGAAGGATCCGTTATGCGGTGTAGATCCAAGGTTCAACAAGTAAGGCACATCTTCGAGTTTAAGTGGATTTATCAATTTTCCCACTCCATTCGAATGCATGCTGTTGTGGTTCGAATGCCCATCGACATTGGGAAACAACAACAATGAACACTCAGTTTGTGTGTAGAGCAGTCGGTCGGGTGCTCGTTGGTATTTGCCATTCGATAAACGCCCATTTATAGGAACCTATGTTGCTGTAGGGACAGTGTATTTGTGCGGATATGTTTCTCTCTCGCTGCTATGCTTCACATCGTCAGCATTTGGAAGCATTCTGAAAACCGGGCAACAACATATACTCGAGTTCGAGTTGTCGTCGTTGTCATCAGTTACCGCAATCGCACCGTGTACCTACTCGAAGTCTCGAGCTCACCACCGCCAGAGGTATGGCAAATTATGCTTCCCCACGAAACATTCTTACCAAACAACGTTTGGCCGGAAGCATCGTAGGTAATGGAGGAAATGAATGAAATGTCGAGTTTTAGATGGTACTATGGTTCTTTGCTCATCGAAATGCTGTATTTCAGTTGTAGTTAGTTTCGCCTAAGAGTCTTGAAAATACTCCCTTGCTAACTCAAATGACGTCCACGTAGCCCACCGGAACGATAAACAGCAAACTGAGCTCAGAACGAAAATATCATAAGAACTACAACTTGCTCCATCAAGATTGGAGCCAACCTGTTCTAGGTAGCTCTATCCTCTTCGGAGTGCTTCTTGCCCAATAACAACAGTATGTACAAGGTGATCGACATGTACCCAACCCGAGCAAAGTCTGACAGCAAATTGAAAACAAATTTTGATGTTGTGATATTACAAATTATGATAACTCAGGTTGTTTTCGTTTTGGTCGTTTTAACGGTTAAAACATCAAAAATGAGAGCAGAAAAATGTTCCCAAAACAGCAAGCTGAAAACAATTCCTGCTATCAGTGATAGCAAATTGATAACTGTTTTTGTTATCAGTACGAAAAAATGGAAAAATCGTTAAATCAGTTCCAAATTTTGAAAACGACGTATAATCAATGGTGTAGCATTGATTATACGTCGTTTTCAAAATTTGTTACTGAAATATAGTGGTTTTTCGATTGATATGAAATCCTAAATGCCAAAGATAGTTACACTAATGGTAAATCCTTAGAGTTATTGTACAAGGTTACCTAGGAGTTTTGAAATAACTTAAAAACTTATTTTTTTTTATAATAGTTTGAAGTGACAGCAAAACGAAATCTAAATTTGAAATCAAATTCGACACCAACATTTCAAAAGGGCGTAGCTGCATTTACAACCAATGCCTTCTCACAAAGCTGTGGAGCGTATCCCATCCCTCTCGAGCAATCCACTAGCACAAATAGAAAGATAAAATCTTTTTCTTTCGATTAATGGATGTGAATTGCGTGAGATGAATGAAATACGATCCACAGCTCTGTGAGAAGGCATTAGTTGCAAAAGCAGTTACGCCCTTTTGAAATGTTGGTGCCGAATTGAGTCAAGACAAACTGATATCAAAATGTGATATCAATTTGATGTCGAATACAAATCGAGTTTTCGATTTGCTATCATTTTGTTGTTACACTCTGCTCGGGAAGTCAGCTTCATTATCATCACCACCATCATGCTGCATCATCATCATCGCTATAATAGTGCGTACTCTGCTTTATATGGCAATTCTGCCAAGTTCAGCATTCTGCGTACGGAAAACTGTCAGATGAATGAAGAATTGCGTAAGTGGAAGTTTATAAGATGATGTTGGTTTGGTACGACACGCACCGAATCGAATTCACTATTCGTGGAAAACATTCTCTGCCTAATTCCGAGACATGTTGTTGGACGATCTCCTCCGAAAATCTTAATGATTGGTGTTGTGTGAATCTAATTCAATCCATGCTTTGTTGATGAACATCTCGAACCGAATCTTTTCTAGGAATTTCTCCACAAGCTCAACTAGTTGAGTGTTCTATGGACCAAGAACGAACAAATCTCACCCATTCCTCCCAGAGAGGTAAAGGGTACAGCAGAAGAACAGGAAACTATGTTATAATAACAAATATTTACCGCTCAGAGCAATAACATATCTTCCCGCAGCATACATCCACCGTCGGTGACGCTCTCGAACAATCTGCTCCGAGAACTTCGAGAGTCGAGAAATGCGCGAAGGCAGCCACTATCCGGGATTTGATGGCGATGTTGTAGCAATGTTGTACGAATCAGGAGGATCGTCAAAACCCGGATTGGAGGAGAGGTGCGTATGCTTACCAAACACACATACGCACCCGTCGTCGTACCGGAAAAAGGACTGAGACCAAGAGAGAGCATGATACAGTTGGGACCCATATAATGTGGTGCCATTTATTGACCACCTCAATTTCTCAGCTGGTCTTACATCCAGGTTAGCTTACTTTCTGTAGTCAGCGTTTAAATATGCTATCGCCCTTAAGAAAACATAATTTGAAAGATAGTTAAGAAACTTCATTTGCCGTTTAAAGTGGTGTTACCTATCACGGAGTTTCGACTGTACTGCAAGGGTAGCTCCCTCATCAAAAGTGCAATCGCACGCAAAGATTTCAGATTTTCCTGGCTTGTGGGGGTGCGGTAGCAGTAATGATACCTTCTGTAATAACGGACGACCGAAGCCGGGACGTCGAACGAAACTGCTAAAAATCATCACAACAACAGCTCGAGCTCATACCGGATTTGTTGTGTGTACGTACGGGTTCCCCCATGAGAAGAGTTGGTTGGTGTGTTGTGTGAAACTGTTTCCAAACATTTGTGCTTTCTGTTGGTCTTGGTTGGAGCATTTCGCCGGAACAGGTTTTCGGATTGGGAATTGGTTTAGAGTTTTTTTTTCGAGTCATATAGTAAGTTCTCGGAAAATTTTTGTTGGCGAGGAACTGTTACCGTACATAGTTTTAAATTACTCAACAATATCAAGTATACCTCATTATAGCAGATTTCACCCCAATTACCTCAATTATGAGTACACCTGAAAATTTCTGTATTTTAAAATGTTTCATACATTTTGTAAATTAAATTTAATTACATTGTTTATTGATCATCCGAAGAGCCCATGATATCAAAATATTTTGAATTTTCATGGATCAAGGTAGCTCTCACACCTTCTTTTTGATGTTCTTCATGAGGTTTTGGACAACCGTTCTATCTATGGTTTTGCTTACGTTGACCCAGTCTTTCTTGAATCTGCTCCTCTATCCTTTTTCCGCGGGTTTCCTGTCATCAAATCCCAATATTCCTTATGAGCCTTATTTGCGGGCAATTTGGAGGATTCATTACTTTTTCCTCAAATTGGACATTGTTTTTATCATACCAGTGCAAGGTGACCCGCACGTAGTGGCAGGTTGCCAAATCTAGCTAAAAGGGCCTTTGTGCTTTCATATGAGTGACAGAATTCGATTTTGGAGACATACCTTTTATTAAAATTTGGTGTTCATATTTGCAACGGTGAAGAAAGGTAACAATCTCATACCGCATTGACAAATTGCTTGCCAAACCAAACACCATTTTCCCAAATATTTCGCATAAAATCGATTTTTTCGAATTTGGTACATGCCATGCTTTACAGTGTAAACTGTGCCACTGGAAGTGTTTTGTAGTCTAATTTGACATATGTACGTTTCATCATCTACAATAATGCACAGTAATTTTTGCTCAAAACATCGTCGTACAGTTTCCGAGTCCAAGGTTTCACCAAATCTGCCTGAATTTGAATGCGTTTTGGACGTTTTTGTTTTCGGTAGGTCTTCAGGGAATTACGCTCCTTTGCATGTTGAACCATATCGTTCCACAGTTTTTTAGGGCAATCTCTAAAGGATACCTCTTTTTTTCCTTTAAAGATTTGCACATCTTGTTGTCTAAATTTGGCATGGACGAACCTAGTTTTCTGCTGCACTCAGGTAATTCTTTTAGTGTATTATGCATACCAAACCGATTGATAGCATTTTAGACCACACAGACACTAAATCTTGAACTTTCACTAATTATCTTAGCGATAATACTTTTTCAGTGCAGTACCTGGTCACAATCAATTTTCGCTTCTCTTCCGTAAGCCCTCGCATTGTTCTGCTGGAGTTAAAACATTAACTTTAAACGAATTCTAGTGGAATTATCGTTTATTTGCAACGCTAACACACATCAACTGTCAAAATAAGACATAGTATTTTTCATACAGAGCCTCAAAAGTGTACTCTTAATTAACAATACAGTCTAGTACGCCTAAAAAGTGTGATAAAAGTGTACATTTGCCTCGGATCAAATCGACGTCTTCGCTGCATTTATTCCTTGATTGTTAAGGAAAAAGTTCACTGAAGACCCCAACTTGTTCCGACGTGGTCCTGCGCTGAAATCACACTTTAAAGGTGTAGGTCCTCCATCAGTAGGTCGTCTCCAGAGGCACGTTCTCCTCCATTTGGGAAATTTGTGCCAAAAACACACCATTGTGCCAGTCCAATTTGTAGAGCAGTCAGCAATAACTTCAATAAAAAAGTAAACGATTCCGAATTAAGTGATTCATCGTTTTTAAATTATAACATTTATTTAACTTAGTGAAACAAGGTACTGCAATTGAGGTACAATTGCAATTGCAATTGAGGTATAATTCTCATGCCAAAATGAACTTCTGGTCAAATTTTCAGCTAGATTGATAAATATTTCGATGTGCTTCAAGTCGATTTGATAATTTCAGGCTTTTATACACTTTAAAAAATCATAACTATTGAACGGAAAGACATACAGTAAGGATTATAGTTCGAAATCAAAGCTTATCATATTCCTCAAAAGTCGTCCATACATACTTGTAAAATTCTTGCAAGTTTTGTTAGTAATAAATTGAGTTTTGTTCTAAGTGGTACCGAAAAATCTTTTATCTTGTAATCAAAATGACCTGGGAAGCATGGAATGATGAAATCCTAGGAGTTAAAATACCCAGAAGATAGTCAAGTCATATCTCTCAAGACGAACCCCGTTCGAGATAATTCAGCAGCTTTTTGGAATAAATTATTAAAAAGAAATGCTGGAAGCCATCATCATCGTGGGGGACAAAAAAGCTTCAAATGGCATCAAAATTATCACAAAATAAGCACATTAGCCTTGATTTTTTCTGTCAAACGATAATTGTTTTGGTCACATTTCATTGGTGAATCAGAACGATTTGAAAACAGTCATCATCATCAGCAACCAAAAACCAATGCTAACGTGCTAACGTGGTGATTTTTTGCCCACCTCGGTGGGTGATGGCGTGTGGCATGGCTTCCAGCATTTTTGATAATTTATTACAAAAAGCTTCAGGGTAACCCCGAACGGGGATCGTCGTGGGATATATTACATGATTATCTCCAGAATATTTCATCTCAGAGAATTTCATTAATCCATGCTTCCCAGGCCATTTTGACTCCAAGATAACAGATTTATCGGTACCAGAACAAAACTCAATTTATTACTGACAAAACATGCAGGAATTGTACAAGTATGTATGGACTTTTGTGGAATATGATAAGCTTTGATTTCGAACTATAATCATTATTGTATGTCTTTCCGTTCAATAGTTATGATTTTTTAAAGTGTAGAAAAGCCTGAAATTACCAAATCGACTTGAAGCACATCGAAATGTTTATCAATCAAGCTGAAAATTTGAGCAGAAGTTCATTTCGGCATGAGTATTATGATACTTACTTGACCGGTGGGGTTCAAGGCATTTTCTAAAATGTGAACATGTCTAATGATTAGTGTGGCTAGCAATAATCAAATTTTTGCGATGCAATGTGAGCCTTTGTACAGTACTGAGATGCGATGGGGATCTCGGTCGCGTTGCGTTGTTCTAAGGAAAAAGTGAAAAATGACGCGTGTTTGGAGTAGTTGCGATGGAAATTTCGGTCGCGTTGCATTGTTCGAAGGAAAAAGTAAAAAGTTGCACGTGTTTAGGGTAGGTGCACATTGTCCTCCCTCGTGAAGTGATAAAAATGGATGCAGACATGGTAGCACAGTATTGCATAAGCGTACCACAAAGGGTTCAAACAGCGCCCTGAAAAGGGCACTGTAATAACACATAAAGCGAAAGAGAGCCTATAGCTCTTTACCACAGCGCTGTCGTAATTCTGCAGAGTCACGTAAGCGACATTGATAGTTTTGGCCATTCTCTTGGTCATTCTCTAAGATTCTTTCCATAGATGATAGATTACGACTAGCTCTTGCATTCTAGTACAGCAGGCATACCTACCACAGTGTTATTTTTACACCAGATATTATATATAATATACCAACAAATATCGAAATTTTGAATGGCGCTCATGTCACTTTGCAGAATTACGGCAGAGTGGGTTAGGAACAACAGAATATCCAGATTCAGGTTTCTGAAGTCAGTTTCACCTAATAAGTGTTAACCGAATACTCGGAAACGTAGTTGCGCAAAAACTTGACAATTACATATCAAATGATACGAAGTTCCATAATCGGATTCACAGCTTTTTCTTCTTCTTTGTGGCTCTACGTCCACACTGGGACTTGGCCGGCCTCTCTTCAACTTAGTGTTCTTTGAGCACTTCCACAGTTATTAATTGAAGGGCTTCCTTTGCCTGCCATTGCATGAATTTGTATATTGTGAGGCAAGTACAATGAAACTCTATGCCCAGGGAGTCGAGAAAATTTCCCCGACCGGAACGGGAATCGAAACCGCCGTCTCCGGATTGGCGATCCAAAGCCTTAACCACTAGGCTAACTGGAGACCCCGGATTCACAACTATCACATACAAATGAATCAGCTTACTGAATATTCGCCATGTGATAGCTGAGTCGGCAGTGGCCAGTCAATGCTTTGACCAGAATGCTGCAATTCTGCTTTGACAGATTTGTAAGATACTTCGCCACCCTTGGAGATGGCTCAGTACAACACAATTTGGTTTGACGACATGACTCCAAACTATCCCCGTATTGTCTGTGTTGAATGGCAGCCCAGGTGTGAGTCTACCTGTCTCAGCGATAACTATCTTCGACCTAGAGTTGGCCGAAGCAAGTGCAGCCTGGCTATCTGAACTGAAGTATATTACTTTGCCTATTACGTGCTGCTGAAGTGTCGATTGCACTCCGCATATAAGAGCAAAGATCTCGGCCTGAAAAACGGTGGAGTGTCTACCAAGTGAGTAAGACTGATACAGCCTTAGCTCACGAGAATATACAACAGCACTTGCTCGACCTTCGAGAAGGGAGCCATCGGTGAAGCACACGATGCCGTCTGAAATACTTCTCTCCAGATATCCAGACGTCCACTCTTCCCGGGAAGGGAATTTCGTAGAAAATGTCCTATATAGGAAATTACAAGCAATTATAAGATCACTTGGAGCAAGGACAATTTTGTCCCAATTCACCAAAAGTGGAAACAACGAGGTGTGTGTTCCTCTAGTAGACCGAGTACACCCGTAGACGGTAAGTGCAAGATGATGAATATGTAGTGGAGCAACGTCAAAGAGAGCTTCGATCGCTGCCGTGGGAGTTGAAGAGAACGCTTCAGACATCGCCATTAGGCACATCCATTGGAGATGGCCTAGCTTTGATTGAACTGTTCTCATTTCGCCCTTTTGCCACCACTCAAGACATCCATAGGCCAATATTGGACGAACAACAGTTGTGTAAATCCATTTGATATACTTGGGTTTTAGACTCCAAGTTATACCAAGTTATACAAGCTTTCTTGATTCTGAACACTGCACGCGACGCTCGAAAACTCTGAGTGCTTGCAGGTCCTCCTCGAGCATCGTCCATGTCTCGTGTAGATGACCACCGTTCTTATAAGCGTCTTGTACATGGTGCATTTGGTGCGTGGGTGAATCTTTTTCGACCGCAATTTCTTCCGGAGCCCGTAGTAGGCCCGACTTCCGCTGATGATGCCAGCCGTCAGTAAGGATAAGGATCCGAGGTAGACGAATTCCTCCACCATCTCGAAAGTATCCCCGTCTATCGTAACATTACTACCCAGACGGACCCGGTCGTGTTCGGATCCACCTACCAGCATGTACTTTGTTTTTGAGGCATTCACCACCAGTCCGACTTTTACTGCTTCACGTTTCAGGCGGGTGTACAGCTCTTCCACCGTTCCAAATGTTCTGGCGATAATGTCTATATCATCCGCAAAGCACACAAATTGACCGGATTTTGTAAAAATCGTTCCCCGGCTGTTGAGCCCGGCTCGTCGCATCACACCTTCCAGAGCGATGTTGAATAGTAGGCATGAAAGTCCATCACCTTGTCGCAGTCCCCGACGAGATTCTAATGACCGGATAGTTCACCCGAAACCCTTACGCAATTTTGCACACCGTCCATCGTTGCTTTAATCAGTCTAGTCCACGGGTTCCCAACCGGTGGTCCGCGGCCCCCTGGGGGCCGTGAAGGCAGTCCAAGGGGGCCGCGATGTTACCAAAAACTTGTTATATTTTTATTCTATAGCCACAATTTTAGGAACAAATTTTCAATATAAAACGCCTCCAGAAGAAAAAAATTTCGGCTGCGCCGCTATTTTTCAGCCATTATTTAAATTGAATGTACATGACATCATTGTTTATGAAATGTAAGTGTCGAATAAAAAACTAGGGGTGGGTAATGTCTGAGACATAACCGCAATGTTGACGTAGGACAAAGGCTGGAATGAGGTTCCGACTTTTTTATATTAAAATGGGCCCTTTAATTTGAAGTCTTAAATCAGCTGATTTTTCGTGTCATTGCTGTCCGACCTTCGTAAATAAATGCATAACGGATTTATCACATAACGTCGGTTTCCTGCAATAGGGGCACAACTCAAAATATGTCATTTTTGAGATTTTGATGGCAAATTCTATTCTATTCTATTCTATTCTATTCTAGCACTTGCACAGCCAGTATTGAAAAGCATCCTGGAAATACCAAAATTTCTTCCGGTATTTTCTTGTCAGCATTAATATTTGTAGCATATCAGCGATATGACACACATATTAAAATGGCCAGGCCCACTGTGCAGGCTAATTGGTTTTGAGGAAATTCAAAAAAATACGGCAATCAGATTATCCACGTATGAATAGTATGATTAACGTAATGTTTCGAATTTGATAAAGGAAGAAACGGGGACAACCGTACCAACCGTTTCATTTTAAGGGAATGGATTGTGTACACAGAATCGTTGGAAGTGGCGTCGCTAAGAAGGTTAATGCACACTCCTTTCTGGCTGGTGGTTCTTCTCCTGGGATGGGATACAGGTATTTTGGCCATATATCCTGGCTATAAAGCCTAGGCTAGAGCGCCTTTGCTCGCTCTCTGAAACGAGATTGAAAAGAAAAACCTACACACGCACTATACGAAAATTTGAACATTTTTAACGGTATGACCTCTACATAGGATAGCTGCAGTGTCGTTAGATTCGATCAACGATAACAAAATGATTTAAATTGGAAACAATGCAAAACAATTTGAGTTGTATGAAATTGGATTGAATGCTTGATGTTGTAACTATTTAATTTAGTTATCAAACATATTCTGTCACTGTTAAGCTGTATATTGACTAAAAGACAACATGACGTACCGTAGAATCAACAGTTCAAGGTTTCAGTAATACGATATTCAAGACTAAAGCTGAATATATAATGTTTCAATTGGAACACACTCACCGGATATATCAGCTACCGAAACCTCGAACCGCTTCAAACAAGCTGTCATGTATAATGTTTGAATCGCGATCAGTTCTTCCACCTCATCCATTTGAATGTCCTGATTCCTTCGGTCCTGGTCTTTGAGATTTTGATGGCAAATGATGAAAAACTATGTAAAATTTCTTCTCACAAAGACCCGTTCCAAAATTCGAAGAGAAACGCGAGATTTGGGCATTTTCACCAATTTTCCGCAGTAAGGGCACAACTCAAAATCAGTCAATTTTTTCAATAGTCGTTGAAAAATAGTTGTCAAAAATTCATGAAACAAATAGTCCTTCAGCCCATTTCAATGATACAACAATCAAAATTTGTTTACATTTGTCAAATGATGAGAGAAATAAGTGAATTTGCAGGAGGTGCTTCATGATTGCCAATTTTTAAACGCTTATTCTGAAAATTCACATTTTTTGAGTTGTACCCCTATTGCAGGAAACCGACGATAAAAGGCCTACACAATGTATGCTGGCAAAATTCAAATCGGCGGAGTGATGTGTTGATTAAAGTTGTTACCTATGTGATCCATTTCACTGAACGCATTCATAAGATGTTAATTAGTTAAACCTCGCGCGGTTGGCCATCACTTGAGGGTTGAGTATATTTTATTTTGAAGATAAATGTTCAACCGTTGTTTGAAAGAATTTTCGTCGAAAGGAAAGAATGATTATAATATTGAAAGGCGTTAACGTTGAACTTTTCGTCATTGAAATCATCGTCATCATCAAACATTTGAAAGCAGTTTTTTCGTTCAAAACAAAAGTTCTTGCTATGAAAATATATTCACTGTACTCCACATGAGGAATATAATACAGTGAATATATTTTCATGATCCTTGTCTTGATTTGCAGCGAGAAAACTGCTTTTTATTTTCCGAAAAATGATGACGAATGCTTGAGCCTTAAGCCATAGCTTCCCAAACATCATATTGCGGTCGCAACAATCATTAAAATAACTAAAATTGCCGCTATGAAATGAACAGATGGAGCCACCGTAGCCATGTGTATTTGACACAACTCAATTGCTGTTAACGAAATTTTAGATAATTTTGATTGCAGTTTCATGAAATATTCTAGATTCAACAATACGTTGTATAGTTACGCGAACAACAATTAGAGGCCGGCTATACTGTTGCTAAGTTTTCAGTCTGTCGCTTTTAATTATCCGATTCATAACTCTGGAGGAATAATTTTCACTGGTCCTGAAAAGGACCTTTTAAATAACAGGAGATTTCGGCAAGACAATTGAAAATTATCCGCACTGAATGCTGGCAGCCATCGAAAACTGCCATCGCTTACTGCCGTGGATGAGATTCCTGGTTCTATCAGCTAAATAGCCGAGAGTCATCGCAGGATTGGTGCGCAGCTGCGGAGGTGACATCAATTCCCTTTGACTGATTCAACGAAAATGACGGAAGAAAACAGAGGTCACTGCTTTTATTCCCCTTGATTAGTAGATTATGCTCCTCCCATTTGGCTGGCTTTCCAGTTTATTTCGTTTGCATGACCCGCCCCGAATGCTCCAGACGCATCAAGCAACTAACCAACCGAGAAATGAGCAAACCACCAGCGGGTAACCAAACGATCAACTTTTAAGCGCAAACCGACATTCGGTTCTTCAGATTTGTGCTCTAGAAAATTCTAGGTGTGGCTTCGTCATATATTCACCTTCGAACATTTTCGAAAAATGTTTAAACTTAATTTTAATTAAACAATGTTTCACGCAAAATAGTTCGGATAGAATAATGCGTTGTTAAATTCCGGGTGGAGCCATTAGGTCATTAGTGACCGGCTTCATCATTATTGCTGGGCCACCAAGTATTCAATCTTTCACTTCTCAATTGCACCACACTTTTCTCGTTCGATGGAATGAAATTAGCTGATTCACAAACTCTTAAGGAATAATTAACGGTGGTCCTGAACAAGACCGTTTGATTAATTGACGATTTTAGGAACGAAATGACATGAATTCACCATGTCACGCAATGCGTGTTGGTTTTCTCCGTGCTGAATGATAAACGCCACCGAAAACTGGACCGCCGTGGATTACAATAATGACCAGTTTCACTATTGCTGGCAACGATGCTCTGTCTTTTGCTTTTTGGTTGCACTACATCTCGATCGATGTTGGAAATTATCCAATTAACTCTTGAGGAATCATTTTCGATGGTCCTGAAAAGGACCGGTTTAAATAATGGACGATTTTGATGCATTCACCATGGCATGCAATGCATGTTGGTTTTCGCTGCGGAGTGCGGAGAATGCTGGACGCCGTCGAAAATTGGCCCACCGCCGCTGCCATGGATGCGATTCCAAGTGCTATCATCAGCACGATATCCGAGAGTAGTCGCTGGGTTGTTGTGCTGCTGCCTTGCTGGAGGTGACATCCACCTCCAACCTCCTTGACTGATCCAACGAAAATGACGAAAGAAAACAGAAAACACTGCTTTTATACCCCTAGATTGGCAGATGAAGCTCCTCCCATTCGGCTGGTTTTTCAGTTAATTTCGTTTGCATGACCCGCCCCTTATGCTCCAGACGCATCAAACGATTAATCAACCGAGAAATGAGAAAATTTCCATTGAACGGATAATGTAACCAAAATATTAGATGATTTAGATCATTTTGATTTGGAAAATGTTAGAATTGAAACATTTTTCACGCAAAATGGCCCGGATATGATAATGCGTTGCCAAAGTCCGGGTGGAACAATTAGACGTCATAATTGTTGCTGGCTGAGTCACCAAGCATTCAAAATCATTCACTTTTCGGTTGTATTACACTTTTCCTGTTCGTTGGAATGGAATTATCCGATTCACAGCTCTTGAAAAAAGGACCGTTTGGATAATGAATAATTTTAGGAAGAAAATTAAATGAATTCACTATGCCACTATGCGTGTTTGTTTTCTCCGCACTAAATGCTGAACGCCACCGAAAACTGGCCCGCCGCTTGCTGCCGTGCATGCGATTAATGACCGGCTTTGCTTTTGCTGAGAAACGCCGCTCTGTCCTTGCTTTGCACTACACCTTTCTCGATCGAGGGTGGAAATTAATCCAATTAACTCTTGAGAAATCTTTTTCGATGGTCCTGAAAAGAACCGTTTGAATAATGGACGATTTTGATGAATTTACAATGCCACGCAATTCGTGTTGATTTTCTCCGCGCTCAACGCTAGACGCAGTCGAAAACTGGCCCGCCGCTTGCTGTTGTGAATGAGATTCCTGGTGCTATCAGTACGATAGCCAAGTGTCGTCGCTGAGTCGATGTGCCGCTGCCCAGCTCGAGGTGTCACCTCGACGGTGGTCGAAATGGAACTGACGAACAGCTCTCGCATGATCGCATTCCTTCCTGCATCGTAGGTAGTTGCCCCCACGATGCGCACCAATCAGAGAGCGTTGGTAGACTGAACGAGAAAATTTGTCCGCTACCCATATTTATAGATTTCAGCGATTTCAATGTCTTACTTTAAAACAACTTTTCAACTATTTATCAATGATTTTCAGGTTCACCGAATATTACAAATTGAAGGCGGGAGTTTCATCTCTCGGATAACGGGATTTGTTTATCATTTCGTTCAGTGGGAAAGGTACTGTGAGCGTTTAAAATCTTTCACTCAAACGTAACGCTCTTGGTTTCATAAATTTTGAAATGACACCGGGTATAGAAAACAGAGACGTAGTCCTACGTCAAAAAAACGTATCATTGATCATCGAAAACCCCTACTACAGTAAATTTCTAGCAACGTCACTGTATCGCAAAAAAACTCGGTTTCGTTAATTTAATTCAATTTTTTTTTCCAAAAAATATCATTGGGCTCCAGATGTTTCGACAATTCTCAAAGGGGGTCGCCACCTCAAAAAGGTTGGGAACTCCTGGTCTAGTCAGCTTCCCAGGAAAACCGTTTTCGTGCATAGCTCTGCGCGGTCGATACTGTCGTATGCCGCTTTGAAGTCGATGAACCGGTGATGCGTTGGGACCTGGTATTCATGGCATTTCTGGAGGATTTGCTGTACGGTGAAGATCGGATCCGTTGTCGACCGGCCGTTGATGAAGCCAGCTTGATAAATTCCCGCGAACTCATTTGTTTTGTGTGATAGACGACGGAAGATGATCTGGGATAGCACTTTGTAGGCAGCATTCAAAATGGTGATAGCTCTGAAGTTCTCACATTCCAAATGGTCGCCTTTCTTGTGAATGGGGCAGATTACCGGTAGCTGTTAGGTTTCCTAGATCCTGACTATCAAAATTTTATTTCAGTCAAAAATGGAAAAATAACGTAAAATACATATATGAAAAAACATGACTTTTTTAAACAGCTCTATTTTGAAGAACTGCAATTTTCTGCAAAATATTTAAACGTTTTTATGCAGCCCTTAGCATGATGTTTAAGATGTACTATTCAAAATTGCGGCGACACGTGACGACACGAACCGTTTTTTAACTTGAAAGTTTCCAAAACTCCTAAGGTACGATATATGATGATTTCGAAAGTTTTGTGACATATTAATTTTACACCATACGTGCATTCAAACTGTCCTACATCCAGCTTTTATATGCTAGATAACATAAAACATATATTCCATTCCCACAATATTAATATTTTACTTTTTTCGAATGACTCATTTTTCAATTTTATGAATTAGGCCACTTTGGCAGTGAAAACGTCATTGAAATACAAGAGCTGGTATGCTTTTAATCAAGAATCATAAAACTTCAATACATAAGCTTTGTTATAAGGTGAAATAAAGTTTAAAATATCAAATTCGTTTTTTGGGAGTTTTGGCCGCCCCTTTGTAAGGAGCCCGACCAATGTGAGGCGGCGCCTTTTCTCCCGAAAGAGACAGGTCTGTTGTTTGCGCTTTTGTTTGTAACGTTCTTGGGTCCTTAGCTGCATTAGGTATCGCCCGCACTGCGTTCTTCTCCTCCTAAACAGGCAACTATCTAATGTTTTGGATGATCTAACGGTCAAAGACGTAGTCACGTAAAACTTCATTGAAAAAATCCTGTCCGTTATTTAGGATTTTTTATAGTACCTTCGTTGGCAGTAATTTTCAGCTTAACCAGAACTTCCAGAGAAATCCTAAATCTTTGCTGTAAGTATAAGGGCATAATGACCTGTATTCCAAATGAGCACATACGTTTTTCAAAATGTAGTCAAAATTAAGCAGTGTCAGTTCAATTCAGATTGTCTAAACGGGCAGCTACACCAAAACCATTCAACCAAATCTACAACCGAAATGTGAAAATTTTGTACAAAGGTAACACCTACAACTGTACGCAGTGTGCACCGGATGACACAATGTTACAGTCTTTCGCAATGTCGTTCGACGTACCTACTCGTCACCATACATTGACGACGACGACTGACTGACTGGTAAAAGCTCTTTCTTTCTTCCCTTTCGTGCGCCTCAATTGACCGTGACCGGCCTGAGCCGAGCAGCAGCGTTCCCTTTGATCTGATAGGGCTTCGGCGTTTTTACATGGAAAGGTCCGCCGCCAGTTGATTCCTTTGTTTCCACTGCATAACAAACGGAAATTCCGGGACTCCGGAACGACACTTTTACGCCGTATAAATTGGCTGATTTGGGAAAAAGTCAGCGCTTAATGCGACGCTGAACGATCTGGAAGCTTACAAAGCAGCGTAGAATGCGGAGGTCGAAGCAGGCGTCTCTGGTGCGGGTGCTTTTCGTACATGCCACATATGCTTCGAAAGCTATGCGGCGGCGAGTATACAGAGTAGGCTATGCGATTAAAATACATCACAACCACAAGAGCCGGGAGTTGATAGCTCACGTTGCCGTGCACGTACACCACGGTCAACTAGATCGGGCAAGCGAGCGAGCGAGCGAGCGAGCACAGAGCAAGCTTGCCTCGCCTGCTGTTTTCGTCACAGCGCCTTCTCTGATGATCAGAGGGGAACAAAACGGAGACTCAGCAAATTTTCAACTTTCCTTGAAACTGACCTTTGTCGGCTATTTGAAACGGAAATAAAATTCATAGAACGTATAGGTACTTACATTTATTATTGAATTTTGCAACGACGACGCTTTCTCAATCTGCCGTGGAGTTGATCTACACTGTGAAACCACCACCTAGAACAGGTCACCCACCGCTAGATTGTTGCTCTCCTCTCCGCACTTCTCACCGGAATCTGGGATCGTTTACTGCTCCAAAAGCCACTACACACTGTTCTTCCCGGTTGAAACCAAACTCTTGTAGGGGGAATCGGTTTATTACGCGCCGTTGGAATGAAACCACCCTTCAAAATATCTTCCTGATGGAAGCGTTTCAATGTAATTCTTTTGCACTTATTAGTATCTCCTAAACATGAAGTTTTGCCAAAAAAATATCAAAATGTATTATCTATGCTTCAGCAACGTCATTTGATTTACAGTTTCCAGTTATTGGAAGAAAGCACATTGAACTATGATGTGTCGGTCATCAGAAACTAAAACCGAGTCATTGCATAGGGGGCGCGTGTTACCCAGATCTCCCCTACACGTACACTCGGAACGGGAAAAAAGCGGAAAATTGGTCCCCACCTGCTGCTTCTTCTATGCGCGTCGTTTCACACACCCCACCAACATCTTTTCACAATCATCACTCGGGATCCGCTTAATGCTAAAAACGCTATGCTAGTACGTAGTATTCTACCTCAAGTTCGCAAAAGTACTAAATTTAAAAATTTTCACTCACGAAAACAACTTTCACGCGCGCCCACTTCCCACTTCGCTTCTCACGCTCTAAATATAATGCTTCTGCTGCATCGGCCAGTAGCACAGAATTCGGGAAACGACGTTAACAACGGGAAACGCACCCAGAACGTCACAGCATCACACACTGCACCTCACCGCCCAAAACACGCACAACACAATGCAACGGATGCGTCTACATATGCCCTTGACGACGCGCAGCTCCGTCATGCACTTTTGCGCCACTTGAGCCACTATCAAGGCTGCATTGCCGTCCGCCCGTTGCCAGTAGTAGCAGCAATTATAAACCAAAACGATCGGCGGGGTGGGGGAGTAACGTCGCCACACACTACTGTGCTACTGTGGACGGTGGGCGAATCCGAGAGAGCAGAAGCTAAGCGACCGATACGGGAACCGAACCAACACGGAATGATGACTGCCTGGCGGAGAAACAAGCGCAAGACCGCTGGATTGGACGACAGCAGGCGCTTGTGGGGTGGTGGCGGTTTGCCGTCTGGCATGTCGTCGTCCGTTGGTTGATCGCCGTCGCCGTCATGCAATGCGATTCACGTACACAACGCTAGATACCCAGCGTCCCCCAGCCAGCACAACACAACAAGCGAGCCAGCATAGTCAGCAAGCATGTGTAAACAAAACCAAGCAACCCGACCGGGCGGACGGCCGACACACCGAAATCATCATCAAAAGTCAGCGTCGTCGTCAGCCAAACGGCGTGACAACGACGCCACTATCATCTCATCGCGGAACGGAACGCACACACAAGTTCTCACATGTGTGGCAGCGCAGTAGGCGAAGCCTCTATGCTAAAAACTTCGTTAAAGTTCAGTTTTATAAGGAAAATTTTATCAACTCTATTTAGTTCTGTATTTAGTTGTTTAATTCTGTATTTAGGTTGATTAAATCCTTCTTTTAGATTCTGAAAATAAAATACTTAGGTATAGGTAGGTATTCTCTATGGGAATGTTTCAGAATTTTTCCGATCATTGGCAATGAAAGTCTGTGGTCAAACATTGAAGTTGCATGCCTTTTTTATGATCCAAGTTTCAATTTTTTTTAATGTCTTGTTACAAACAGAAGAAAGCATTCCTTTTCTTCGGAAGTTTTCATCTTCAACGACATAATATTCGTCGTTTATTCCTGTTTTGCAGTTTACAGTAAGTAGGGTACTTTGCACACGAGTGGATGTGTGAGTGCCACAATCGAAAAGAGAGCGGTGGTTAGCGCGCACGTGAGAGTCGATGGGTGGTATTGTGTATGCGGCGTCGTCGGCACAGAAAAGCATGCTGATCGTTGTACTGGGAGCACCGCCACCTATACCTAGACACACCAGAGAGGGTGGAAAATGGGTGGGTGAACCCTGTGCTTCGCACTCATCACTACGTCTTGTGTACATGTATGCGTTGGAGAACCAGAGTCAGCTAAACAGTGGGTGAAATACGAAAAAAATGATAAATCTGTGAGGAATTAATATTTTCCCTTGATTCTTTTACCCACAAAGAAAAGACATGCCAGTTTCATTTCGATTCATAGGCTGTTTGAAGTGTTCATGCTAGCGTTTTCAATGTGTTTTGATTTGTATTATGGCACATCATTTCGAAAGAAATTTCTTCTAGCATTGAAGGATGATTTCTGTGCATTTTCTGCATATCGCTGACTTACAGGATATGGCGACTTTTTTTTTATTCCGTGTTGGGTATTATCATCACTGTGACCATTGTTTTGATCTATAGTGACAATGGCTGGGTTTTTGATCTATTGTGACAAAGACTGTGCTTCACAGGATCATGGCCATGGGCGAAACTAAAGTGTCTCGAGTATACCAAAGTGGCGAATCCTTATCGTTTTGCATAGGCGAAACTACCGGGGTTGCCAGGCACCCCCTAAAATTTTGATGCATTGCTGTGGGAAATGGGGCGATGAATGATGAATGGATGAACTAATGAATATTTGTTCGAAGTGCACCCCCAGGCAAAAATTTGTAGTTTCGCCAATGTCGTTTTGACAGGTCTCCTGTTCGATTGGAACTATGGGGATGACAGCAAATGGGCTGTTCCAATTTTGACGTTTCTCCTCTTTGTTTTATCCAGGCTCGTTAGGCGAAACTACGATTTTTAGCCAGGGGGTGCACTACAAACAAATGTTCATTAGTTCATCCATTCATCATTCATCGCCCCATATCTCACAGCAATGCATTCGATTTCTAGGGGGTGCCTGGCAACCCCGGCACCTCCGGTAGTTTCGCCTATGATCATGGCGACCGTGACAGAACAGGAGCCTATTAGACATGAACAAATATTTGCCATTGCAGTCTGACGTGCATCCAAATTTGTCATGATTTGTTTTTCAATGTTTGAACACATTCAACTGGGACATGTGGTGATATCCTGCGGAGATCATAGTAGGTACTAATGTTGGAGGTCACTTGGAGCACCAGAGCTGTCATGAGAGGAAGTATTCTAGTATCGGTGTTGAAGTCTCGAAGTCCTGAATCAAGAGTTCTTTCTACATGGAGGTTACTACCATTTTATATAAGTGAATATTGAACCCCGCTACCCTAAACTCCACAAATGGCGACAAGCATGGGATTAGAGAAATTGAAAGCATGCTATTTGGAACAATGAGTAAGAACTTTCAAGTTTACTCAGGAACGGATTCTATCCGTTGGGTAAGGCGACAAGTATTGAAGTTTGCCTTAAAGGTGGACTGCCTCAGGAACGTATTTCATCCGTTGAGCTAGGCGATGAAACCAATGAAACATCCAAGTTTACTGAAAGGTTAACTGCCTCAAGAGCGGATTGTATTCGTTGAGTTAGGCAAAAACTAGTATAGTTCATCTGAAAGGTAAACTGCATCAGGAACGGTTATTTTCCGTTGAGTCAGACGATCATGGGTTGCCCATAGCAATACGATTATGAATCGAAATGTTTCCAAAAATGAAACCCTGAGAAATGAATGCTGTCGGCATACAGACACCCCACTTCTGGATACCAGGACAGAACAAATAACCTCGTGCGACAGAAGTACTTCAAGTTGAACGATTACACACCAGCAAGATTGCTCATATGACGAAGCAGAAGATACGGAAGGAGAATAGGGCACATTTTTCGGGCAAAAACTCACGCCTCCAAGTGTCAGTTGCCCTTCCTGGCCTTCGCCGAAAAAATTTGGGAAAATTGATCATTAGCTTGGATGAATAGACAAAACTCCTAAACTCACCCCTTTCCGTCCAGCAGCAATGGTACTATCTTTAATGAAATCTCCTGACGATCTGGATTATCGTGAAAGCAATAAGACGTCCGTCGAATCACCCTAAAGGAAGGAAGATGTGGTGATATCCTGCGGAGATCATAGTAGGTACTGATGTTGGAGGTCACTTGGAGCAACAGAGCTGTCATGAGAGGAAGTATTCTAGTATCGGTGTTGAAGTCTCGAAGTCCTGAATCAAGCGTTCTATCTACATGGAGGTTACTACCATTTTATATAAGTGAATATTGAACCCCGCTACCCCTAAACTCCACAGGACCCATGGTTTTACTTCCCTTCCGAGGAAAGAACCCGCATTTTGTGAGTTTCTTGGGAATGGGATTCGATTCTAGGTTTTGGCGTGGTAGACATGTGTTCTAACCTACCTACTAGTTCGTTCCGATATTATTTTGATTTACTTTAGTGCAAAATCTTCGGTATACCAATCCGTGTGGTCAATCAATGATTTTTCAATCAACTCAACGTACATATGTATGTACACTGTAGCATGCTTCAGAAAATCTTTTGGCTCCACACCTCTTATTCGATTCGTATCCAGATTCTATGCCTTCTCTCAAAATTCGAGCTGATATGTTTAAAAATTGAGACTGCACAAGCCCTTCAAAGTTTCTATGGAAATTACTATGGGAAAGTGTTTTAGAGGATTAGTTGACGCCAGATACTCAATTCCGTAATAAACATGCCAAATAATAAAACAAAAACTTTTCAAGTAGAATGTAAAATTTCAGCAATTTCACTAAATGTGTAGCGTTTAAATTATCTTCTTATAGTTATATTTATAACTTCGAATTATGGGATATTTGTAAAATGAAAGAATGAGGAAAGGTATATGAAATCTGAAGTAAATCTTTAAAATCCATCGCTATATCTCAGAATACAGAATTTTTGAACAACTCAGGTAAAATCCAAATACTTTCAGAGCTTTTCTATATGTTGTGAAACAAGAAAGCTTCACGAAAAAAAAATCCGTTTTGAATTTTAAAGTCTCTATATTAAAGATAAATCAATCAATCAACGTTTTGAATTCACACCTGACAAATCAAGGACAGACAAGTTTCGTATTTCTTGGAACATGAAGGTCATGTTGTTGCAAACTTGTGATCATTAACAAATATGATTTTAATTATAGAAATGAAGTATAATTTTTAAAAATAGCAGATAATCAGAACCATAGTACCAGATATTATTTGATGTTCTCAATTTTCGACCGTGAACTTTTTAAACTATTCACGACTAGTCTCCAATTAGCCTAGTGGTTAAGGCTATGGATCGCCAATCCAAAGACGGCGGGTTCGATTCCCGTTCCTGTCGGGAAAATTTTCTCGAATCGCTGGGCATAGTGTATCATTGTGCTTGCCTCACAAAATACAAATTCATGCAATGGCAGGCAAAGAAAGTCCTTCAATTAATAACTGTGGAAATGCGCTAAGAACACTAAGTTGAAGCGAGGCAGGCCAAGTCCCAGTTGGGTTGTACAGCCATAAATAACCAAGAATAACTAAAGAACAAATTGTTGTTTCCAAAAAAACGAAAATTGTTGTTTTAGAAGAAAACTGAACAGTTGATGACTCAGAAAAAGCACATGATCAAATAGTCCATATTTCACCAAAATAGTTGCACTTGGTATTCAAAATGTGTTTTTTTTTTCTAAAAATAATTAAAACCCCATGAAGGGGAACTTTTTTTATTTTTTGGTAACTGTGTTCTACTTACATGGGTGACATATTAAGCCTGTTGAATTCCAAATTGACATCAAAATTTTCCCAATCGAACTGAATTATTAGACCAAGTTTCAGATAATTCGAATTACAAAAATCCCTCTTGACGAAGAGACTATGCATGTCAAAAAAATCCCAAAATCATACTAAATGAAATGGATTTTGAAAAATCGCCCCCTTGTTGGATTTTTCGCCTTCTATTTTTAATTTTTAAATTTTCGCCCCCTTTAATATCGTACGACCCTTAGTAGATTTAGCAGTTTTACTTACCTTACAAGCAGAATCAATCCTGCAAGTAGAGAAAAGTGCAATTATACTCATTAAAAATACGTTGAATACTTGTTAGAAAGGCTAAAATTGCTTAAAGTATGTCGTACTCGTTCTACTAGAGGGTGCGAGCGATATTTTTGCACCAAATGATGTCGGGTTTAAAAGTCAGTACACCCGTGGATTTAATGTTTTTTTTTTCTCGAATAGTTGTTGTTGTTCAAATCATAGACAAACAGACGTAACTCTTAGAGGAAATGCATTTAAACTTTTACCACCTATTGGTAGAATAGCGCGACACCGTGTGACTACATTTTTAAACGATTTCGAGAACCACCTCAAGTCCGGCATTTTCATGACACGTACTTTATGAATGTTGGGGTCTCCAGTTAGCCTAGTGGTTAAGGCTATGGATTGCCAATCCGGAGACGGCGGGTTCGATTCCCATTCCGGTCGGGAAAAAAAATCTCGGCTCTCTGGGCATAATTGTATCATTGTACTTGCCACACAATGTACAAATTCATGCAATTGCAGGCAAAGAAAGCCCTTCAATTAACCCTCGAGCGACCGCGCTATTGTATTTTGTACAACACGTTAAAAAAATCTCGCTTTTTGTACTCAGCATTAGCGTGGTGCTGACGCAGGTAGATCATAGTCACGGCAAACCTCTTTAAAGAAAAACACATTTAACAAAAAAATGTTATAACTTTGGATATTTTCATGTTCTCAAGCTGATTTTACATATTTAATATTGTACTGCAAGACGTAGAAGAGAATTTTTAAAATATGTCTACACACTTTTCCAAAAATTCAAACTTTTCGTCATTTTCACGCACCTTAACATATATAACCCCTCAATTGAACACTTCAATTTGAAAGATCAGCATATGGGGATTTTTTTTTATTACCGTACGGGTTTGGGCCGAAGTGTCTCAGATATTCATGAAACTTTTTCCACAGGCAGGGCTCATGGATATATGAACAAAAAAAATAGAGGAAAATTCAGGGTCGCCTATTTTCCTGGAAAACTCAGGTGGAAATGTTTTGTTTTCCCCTGACACTACTTAATTTGAAAAATCATAACTCAAGAACGAAGCATCGTAGAAACAAAGTTTTTTTTGGAAAATGAATACAAATTTTCTCAGAAATCCAAAAAAAATATGAACTGGAAAAAGTTTCCCACAAAATTTCCACAGTTGAGAAAATTCGTAAAGTAAAGCTGGGAAAACTATGCCCGAACTCGTGGAAAATTTTCCAAAAAATATTTTTTGCAACGTTATTTTATAAGCTTGAATCGCTCAAATTTTTGGAACGTGTTTTTTTTCGTTTTTGAGTTATGGCCAATTTTGTTGAAAAATGTCCAAATGTGCCATAAAAGCCTTTTCTTTGAAAAATCATAACTCGAGAATGAAGCAAAGTAGAAACAAAGTTTTTTCATGAAAATAAAAGCAAATTTTCTAAGGAATACAAAAAATATGAAATAAAATCTTTCCCTATAGGGTGCCTGTACCAGTTATCGCACTACCTAAGAAAAACTACTTCTACAAAAATAAGAAGAAGACCGACGAATGTCGTTGATATGTCAAATGATAGATTTGTTTTCATACTTTACAGGAAAAATATGAAATCTGAGCCAAACCCACTTTTACTATTTATTACGGCGTGTGCCAATGATAGGAACCCTGTTCCAGTTATGGACATACTTGTTAATTTCGGTTCCACTTCGCACTATTTACATGCATTCCTTATGGGATTTGCCATAACTGGTACACTATGGCGAAATAGGGTGCAAGGAAGCCGAAATTTTAAGGAAAATGATTTATTTCTACCATAATTTGAGCAAAATGTGATATTTGAATGAGTGCAATCATCTTTTATGAACGTGATCTACTGTTCGCATATTTTTTCTTGATGATTTGCATCGTTAAAGGTTGAAAATCAACTATGGCGAATTTGAGGTACTATAGCCATAACTGGTACACTGAGCCTAGAGAACATTGTATTAGTAATCAAGCGTCTCCATATTCCACAATCATCAAAAAATAAAAAAATGCGACCAAGCAAGAAACCCGGAATCTGTCAATTTACATTGAAAAATAAGAATTAATTTCAAAATGATCAACTGGCAAAGAAAACCCTCTTTCTATATTACTATTGAAGTGCTTACTAAATACTAAACTGAGAACGCGCTCCCTGTTTGGACGTAACGCCAGAAAGAAGTAGCAAAGTCTGCGCTCTAAATGGCACACGTGACGCCAGGGGGTTGGATGGGGGCACAACTTCACACGTTCATTCTTCATTCAAGCCGAATGCAAGGTGACCAATAGGGAAAACATTTTGCAGAGAGTTTTTGTTTGTTGTTTTGTGTAGGTATGGCGTTGAAAAGTACCTCATCACTCTGGCGAAAAGATGATGGTATGCGTTTTCCAGATGTTTGTTGGAGTCAGAAGTACTCGGAGAATGCATCATCTAGATGAACATATGAACTTAATTCGCTGGAAGCTGAAGACTATATGTAGTATGTATCTTCCGATGCGCTGAAGACGCGTTGAAGAATCTCCACAATCATAGGCAACGCTTTTATCTTCGTGAACCAAACTTGACGGGGCTTTCCATTGATGCCGGATTGGATCCAAAAAGTTAAATGGGATGGTAAAATTTGATCAAATGTATAAAGTGATGAAGAAACTTTTACTCTCCCCAGGGCAAAATAATACTTTTTTTGCTGGTTGTGTAATGGACCTTCAGAAAGGCTCCACCCGAAGACGTGTTCCAGCATTGTATACCTACTGTATTTCAGATTCCCTTTCACTTGAGGAATCGGCCAAGGATGCGACCATCAAACTATGCTATCGTTGAACACGCACCGAGAAAACATGGGAATCTAGGGGATAAGGGGTTGTAATATGTACATATACATGTATTTTCCTTGCCATCCAAAATCAGATATATGGAAATGCGCTGAATCCTGGGAAAGGCAATGGATCGAACAGCCGGCCGGTCGACCGTTCCGTTCGTTGGTTGTGTGTCGAAATGTGGGCATTTGTGAAGCTCCGTGAGCAGAGAAACCCGTTTCTCCATATAGGAATGCATGCATCGCCGTGCAGGTTCCCTTCTTTGAACCCATTATCGCGCAAGCATCCGACCACCACCGACGTGTATCCAATCCATCCAGAAGAGAACATGTTTCGAACGAAGTTAATAGTTGATGCAGACAGATTCTTTTCAGTTGGTTCATGTTGGTTCACATTGCTAGAATACGATCAGCAAAATGGTGGAGCATTTGTAGCTAGCAGCAAACATTTATTACTAGCAAATAACTGTTACTGAAATGCACTATCCTCATTAGTCAATTACCAACGTAGTATTCTAGGTGCTGGAAAATCGTAGCTGATATTGCAATATAGGCTCAGCTGAGACAACGTCGTAGTAACAAAGTATTACTTAGCCTCATAGTACTCCACCGTTCACGCACTGTTGGAATGCCTCGAGTAGAAACAAAGTCACTAAATCTTGGCCTTCAGTTTAATGAACGGAGTTACCATTCAATACTCTAGAACCAATTTCATTCTGAAAGGTCTAAAACTTTAAGATCTCCATACATTTCCTATCGTTTCTTAAGAGTATCTTTTAAGAATAAAGCGTAAAGTGTATTTTAAGAATCTCAACGGCGTATAGTTCAGCGAACAGAAGGCGTTATGGCAGAACATTCTACAACATGGTTTTCCGACGAAACTGTTGGGTCTGGCTTGTGCAACGAATGATGAATGGATCGAAACCAACTGTATCTGCGTGATGCGGATGACACTTCGACGTCCACAGTAACCCCAGGGCATAGCCAGCATTTCGGGTTACCGAGCACCCTTAGCAAATTTATACGTACTAGTTTTTATAACTAAACGCAACACGATGATATTGAATAAAACAACATTATATTCTAAAAGCACTACTTAACTCTTTAGCAGTCACGCTGTTATATTATATACAATACGCTGAAGAAAGGCTAGACTGTTCTACACAAATCAGTGGGGTGCTGGTAGCGATGACCAATTTCTGGAAGAAGGATTTTCCTTTACTCGTGTATAATTTCTTCTCTGGAGCTCTAAACCCGTCCGCAGATTTTTTTTAAAATGTTTTCCATGACTAACTGGAGCTCGTTCATGCTTACTAGCAATCTTGGAATATACTGGATCTCTATTCCTCTAAGAATAACTCTTCAGGAGTATTGTTCCGAGTACGTCCTTGTCGGAATTCGCTTGAGGACAGTTATATATGAGTATAATACTGCACGTGCTCATCGCTGAAGGAATTCTTGGAGTAATCCCTAGCGGGTATCCTAGAGGAATCTCTGAAGCGATTCTAGGAGGAATCTCTGGAGGAAATCTTGGAGAAATGCATGGAGGAACTTCTTGACAAATTCCTGGCGGAATTCATGGAGGAAATCTTGGAGAAAACCTCGCAATGTCATGAAGGAATTTCTATAAAAAATCCTGGAAGAATCCCTAGAGGAATTTATGGATGAATTCCTGGAGGAATTTCTGAAATAATTCCTAAGACAATTTCTGGAGGAATTCCTGGAGGAATTCTTGGATCAATCCATGGAGGAATTCTTCTCTGAAGCGATTCATGGAGGAATCTCTGGAAGAAATCCTGGAGGAATGCCTGGAGGAACTTTTGGACAAATTGCTGGTGGAATCCCTGGAGGAATTCTTTGATGAAATCCTGGATGAATTTCTGGAGATATCCCTAGAGGAATTCTTGGAAGAATCCATGGATGAATTCCTAGAGGAATTTCAGAAGAAATTCCTTGAAGAATCCCTGTTGAAGTTCCTGAAGCAATTCCTGGAGGGATTCCTGGATGAATTTCTTTGAGGAATTCCTGGAGGATTCCTTAGCGGAATTCTGAGAGGAATACCTGAAAATAAATCTAAAGACGTCCCATGATAAATTCCTGGAGGAATCTTTGGAGAAATTCGTAGAAAAACCCCTGGAGGAGTCCATGAAGCAATTCCTGGAGGAATTCCTGGATTAGTTCCTGGAGGAATTCCTAGGTGAATTCCTGTAAGACTCTCTGCAGCAATTCCTGGAGAAATCTCTGTAGGAATTACTAAAGGAATGCCTGGGAGAATCCCTAGAAGAATTCCTGAAGGAATGCAAGGAGCAATTCCTGGATGAATGCCTGGAGGAATTTCTGGTGGAATGCCTAGAGGTAACCCTAGAGGAGTCCCTGGAGGGATCCCAGGCAAAAGCCCAAGAGGGATTTCTAAAGCAATCCCAGAACGAAATTCCTGGAGAAAAAATAATGGATAAATACCTGAAGGAATCTTTGGATAAATTCCTGGTGGAATTCCTGGAGAAATTCCTGCAGGAAATTCTGGACGGATTCCTGAAGGAACACTGATATATGTTGCCCATTACTGGCATTTACCAGATTTGCTGGTATGTCATAAACATACGGAAAAACTTGTAGTTAGAAAGCACAGAATGTTGCTAATTGACGAATTGAGAGAAGAATTTGTAAAAAAAAAATCGCGTTCTGGTGGGATTCGAACCCACGACTACGTAATCGCTAGATCGGTGCTTTAACAAACTAAGCCACCTGTTCTGTGATGATACTGTGGAATAGATGCCTTGGATGCCAATCCACAACACACCCGCGTTTGTGTCCAACAGAAAGGAATCCCAGAAGAAATTCTTGGAGAAATTTCTGAAGGAATTTCTGGAGGATTTCTTGAAGGGATTCCTGGAGGAATACCTAGGTAAATTCTGGGAGGAATTCCTGGGGAAATTTCAACAGAAATCCCTGGAGGATTTTCTAGAGAAATTCCTGGGGGAATTCCTGGAGAAATTCATGGAGGAATTCCTGAAGCAACTCTTGAAGGAATTCCTGGAGGAGTCCCTTGAGTAATTCCTGGATGAAATCCTTAGAGGATTTCCTAGAGGAATACCTGGAGGAACCCCTAGAGGAATACCTGTAAGAATTCCAAGTGGCAAGCCTTTCGTTTCCTGGAATATTATCTAAAGGAATTCCTGTAGAAAAGGAATGTTTAGGTCCCTGCATAAATTCCCGGAGAAATCCCTGGGAATTTCTGGAGGAATCCCTGGTAGAGTTCCTTGAGGGATTCCTGGAGGAATCTCTGGAGCAACTCTGGGAGGAATCTCTAGAGGAATTCCTAGAGAAATCCCTGCAGGCAAGGCTGTCCGCACTGAGCGCATGAAAATTCTGCTCTTTGGATTTACGCCATCAAACACATCATAAATTAGAAATGTTTTCATCTTATCAGATAGAAAGATGTTGAAATATTGTAAAGGTCAGTTTTTTGACAGTTCGAAATGACATTTACAATATTTCAACATCCTTCTATCTGATAAGATGAAAAGATTTCTAATTTATGATGTGCTTGATGGTGTAAATCCAAAGAGCAGAATTTTCATGCGCTCAGTGTGGACAAGCCTGCCTGCAGGAAATTCCTGACGGAATCATAAAGGAATCCTGCAGGATTTTCCAAAGAAACCCATGAAAGAACTGCTGAAGGAATCCCAGGGAAAAAAACTACAGAGGAATTCCCGAGCTTCTGAAAAAATCCTACAGGAATACTGCGAATAATTCCATATGGGATTATAGGAGCAATCATTTGCGGAATTTTTAAATGAATACCTAAAGGGATCTCTGGTCAAATCCCTATGGGAATTCTTGGAGAAACTGTTGAAGGAATTATCGAAAAAACACTGGAACAAGATATCCCAGCAGAAAATCCTGAAGGAAAGTCTGGTGAAAGCCCTAGAGGATTTTTCGAAGGAATTTCTGGAGGGATCATTGAAAAATGTCATGGGAAAATTCCTGGAGGATTTCGTGAATGAATCCTTGCAGAAGTATCTTTAAAAGTTTCTGCAGGCATTGTGGGAGGAATTCCTGAAGCATTTCTTGGAACAAGCCACTAAACAATCACTTTCGGAACGGAACTCCACAAGACGTCCATGAAGAAATTGCAAAGGTTGCACAAGGTAGGTTGAACAGGTCAAGAGTGATTTGGCAAGTTTAGGACGTTCCCGAGGTTTGAGGAAAGCAACAGTGAATTGTGAACTTAATCCTATTTATCCATGTAAAGACGTTCTACTAAATAAATGTCATTAAAATTATCAGTTCGCGTATGTAATTCCTCGGAGAAAAAAAGGTATAAGCCCAAATTTCCCAGGTCGAAATGCCTTTTTCCTGTGTCACAAACACCATATACCCGACAACGACACCAGTCGAGTCTGGTTATGCCCGGAACCAACACGTGCCATGCTCCAGCAGACTGCTCCAGTGGTCCATGGCTATCTCTGTCTGGCTGGTGGTCTCATTCTGATTCATCGCGATTTAGCTTCAGCCGGTCGGTCGATCGACCAGCAGCAGTGCAGCGGGCAATGTCACCGAACCACACACCACCCGAAACATAATACAGTCGAACCTCCATGAGTCGATGTTCCTTGACTCGATATCGACTCATGGAGGTAAATTTTTCCATACTGAAAAATAATTTCTGGGTTACTATGATGGTCCCCCAAAAAAGCTTCCCAAAGGATTTTTGTTCCACTACTCGATATTTCCTTGAGTCGATGGTCCCTTCAATATCGACTCATGGAGGTTTTACTGTAACAACCCACCACCAGACCAGCAGGCCATACCAGCACACACAAAAACGGAACGGAATCCCACGTGATCGGGTATCGAAGCGGGCCACCGACGCCAGTCAACCGGCCGTGTACATATGCCTAATATAGTAGGCGAGGAAACTGTTGATATACAAAACAGTCTTCCGACGTCCATGTGTTGGGCAGGCGTTGTGCCGACTCACAATATAAGCACGTTGGCTTGTCACTGCCTCCAAGTGCTAACGGGCATGCTGGTGGTAGTTGTTATTGAATCCGGACCGACCACAGACTTTGGGTGGAGAAGGGGGATGTCTTGTTTTGGAACCGGGGCCTCGAAAACTTGCAAGCCGTATGCGGCGGCAACCGTCCATCGGTATGGGTGTGCTACAATCGTAGCAGCCGGGGGGAATCGGTGCGAAATGTACCTTTTTGAGTAATACAACTTCTTCGCTTCTTCAACGAACTTGACCGAGACTAGTGTCACAGAACAGACGTATATCTTCGAATAAATTTGAACTTTCGAGGTGGAAGTCGTAAAATTTTCACTTGGAGAACTAGATTGGAATGAATTTCCTTGGAGAAATAAAAAATCATCAAAGCGTGCCTCGCTCCCGCCCTATGCTCGCTGTACAAAAAAAAACTTGCTTTCCACCACCAGGTTCGCTAGTGTCCAGCAATCAAATGAGCGGCTCTTTTCGCGATAAAGATTAACCCCCTGCTAGTGTTCTATGAGGTGCGTATCATATACCGTTTTCCTACATCAACTAGTTAACTTTAGATTGCCATATTTCGGTTAATGTTCAACCGAATGTTTTCATGTTTTTTGGATGAACCAGTTAAACAACTGAAAATGTCGATGATAGCTATTGATACAAAAGTTACAGATAGTTAGAATTCCGATAATTAAAGTGTATCAAAACAAACAATGTTATAGCAAAAAATGGGTTTTTGAATTAAAAAAATGCATCGATTTTTTTAAATTTTATACGAAAGAGCACCTTTATGAGCCACTATGTTTTTTTAGATTTCTAGAACTTTATTTTGATATTTAAAATCAATTTCAAAGCGATTTTTTCACAACAACTGCTTGACAGTTCCGCCCAGTACACAATGCAACGAGGGATGATTTGACAAATCGCTCCCATATAAATATTTACAGTCGAACCTCCATGAGTCGATGTTCCTTGTCTCGATATTGACTCATGGAGGTAAATTTTTCCATACTGAAAAATAATTTCTGGGTTACTATAATGGTCCCTCCAAAAAGCTTCCCAAAGGATTTTGTTCCACTACTCGATATTTCCTTGAGTCGATGGTCCCTTCAATATCGACTCATGGAGGTTTTACTGTAATTAGGCTCCCGGGCACCAAAATTCATGAAAATTTGGGATTCGGCTCAGTTTTGCGTGTAGATTTCGAACACGGAATTACAGGGTGCGGCAGGTAAAAATGCGAAAACTTATAGACGCTATCACATGCTTAATATGGGATATATATACTATTTTTTCATGACAGTGTATCAGTCAATGTCTATATTCTTGTACATACTACAAAATAAAAATAAAAATATTTGATTTATAACATGTGATAATGTAAGCCTGAAAAGTGGGTATCAATAAACTGCGTGCCCAATAATCATAAGACAAAATGACTGAAATAGTAACAAAATTTGCTTCAATACTAATACTAATCCAGAGCCATGTAGTTTCTGTTCAAGTCATGCTGCTTAGCAACGCTGAATGAATCGACAAACATTATCATAGTAGTCCATGACTGTAAAAATGAAAATTTTTCTTTGGTCATAAATAAACCTAGAATTGTAAAGACGTTTTCCCTTTTATTCCGAGTCTGAAAGCCAATAGTTTCATATACCAGATGAAATAAGCACATATATATTATGATATTGTAGAGAAAATTAAGCCTGGGCTGTGTTTTTTTCGCAATTTTACTAATAATATATCCATCTGTATCTAGATCTGTATATACACTCCCGATCAAAAGTTTGGGGTCACCCCCTCAAAAACATGTCATTTTTTAGACCCATATCTCCACCAATTTGCGTCCGATTTCAAAACCCTAGGTCTCATTCAAAAGATAATAAATCAAACAAACTTTGAACATAATTTAGAAGAAACTTTTCCAAAAAAATTTGTATGTAAACTTAACCCAAAGTTACCAAATCGTTAAAAAAAATAATATAAACTTACGGTAGTGTCGCTGGAAATTGGGTCGACCAAATTTTAAGATGAGAGCGGTAATATAACCTATTTTATATTAGCTTTCAACTGCTTTTTACAGAACTTAGCTAAAAAATCTAGAAAAAATGTTATGAAGTAAACTAACCCTTCATGTCATCGACCAAAAGTTTGGGGTCACCCCTCAATATGATGTATCAGCCAAAAGTTTGAGGTCACTTTCGTTAAACATAGAAAAGTGATTTGGTGATATCTTCGTCATCTATAGTTCAATTTTAATTCTTTTTTGCTCATTTTGAATATAATTTCATTTCACCACACTTCAAAAATGAGGCAACTTTACGTTAAGTTTTAGTATGTAAATTTCAACAAATATGTGTGGTTCAATGTCTATGCAGTAAGTATCATTCATGTTTTTTCAAATAAGCCAAGAAGAATTAAAATTGAATGAAGGATAACAAAGATATCAACAAATCACTTTTCCATATTTTACGATTGTGACCCCAAACTTTTGGCCGATGACATCAAGTGTTAATTTACTCAATAACTTTTTTTTCTAGATTTTTTAGCTAAGTTCGGTAAAAAGCACTCGAAAGCTAATAGAAAATAGGTTATATTACCGCTCTCATCTTAAAATTTGGTCGGCTCAATTTCCACCGATACTGCCGTAGAGTTATATTCACATTTTAGAAAATTTGCCAACTTCGGGTTAAGTTTACATACAAATATTTTTAAAAAAGTTTCACTTAAAATGTGTTCAAAGTTACTTTGACTTATTATCTTTTGAATGAGACCTAGTGTTTTGAAATCGGACGCAAATTTTCTGAGATAAGGGCCTAAAAATATTTTGAGGGGGTGACCCCAAATTTTTGATCGGGAGTGTATATGACTATTTTTTCAT
Organism: Aedes albopictus; assembly: GCF_035046485.1. Taxonomy (NCBI): domain Eukaryota; kingdom Metazoa; phylum Arthropoda; class Insecta; order Diptera; family Culicidae; genus Aedes; species Aedes albopictus. The sequence goes on along the minus strand of NC_085138.1, from coordinate 39,780,045 downwards.
GACTGTGTATCAGTCAATGTCTATATTCTTGTACATTAGACCTGTTCACTTTTTTATGACCCACCCGTGTCACATCAAAATATAAATCCACATGCAAAAACAAGGCTTCAGTCCAAAAATGAGCCAAATTGATAAAGATTTTGAGGTGTATCAAATCGATTTTGTGTTTTTTCGAGCATTTTCACGAAAATGTACTCCAATATCCAGAAAATTGTACCGAAAAGGTACCGAAAATACCGTTAAAATATAGTTAGAATAATACTCTACAACTTTGCCGAAGACACTACGGTGTTTAAATTGCGTATTTCAAAGTTGTTCAACAATTTTCGTTAAAAAATCACGAAAAACTACAATATTTTTACGATTTTTCATGTAAAAGTCATGTAATTTTACATTGTTTTACGTGACTAATTTAATGAGCTATTGCTTATATGTGTTAGGAACATTTCGTCCATACATCGTTTTAGTGTAGGAATTCGTTTTCATTTACTAATTATTAAAAGTTTGCCACGTTGATACTAAAAATTGTACAGCACAGAGTTGCCAGCACAAAATAAAACAAAGTTACTCATGATTAAAACGTCATTACACTTCTTTTTCTCATCTGCATCAGTTTCAAATTGGTGCAGATGGTTGAGCATGAGATTGTCGATTCGAAGATTCAAGGTTCGAGTCCTGGAATAGGATTTTTTTGCGTCTCGATCCAGCTATAAGTTAACGAAACTACGCACTGCATCTCATGCAATTTGGCATCATGGCCTTGTTTCGAAACCGTAGAGTGCATAGTAAGAATAAAGTTTCCCTTCATCGTGTAGTTATGGTGATAGATACAAGTAAGCTCCACCCACAGTTGTATGAAAAATGTTGCATCCAGAAGCAGTTCCATCATCGTATTGAATTGTTTTAACTAAATTGATCGATATCAAACAGATGCTCAATATTTCGCTCAGCTGATCCCATCGACACGATTTATTGTCAACAAGTAAACTAAATATCTAGCTAGTTCTGGAATGGGCTTGATTGGCAGGTCCCGATCATTATTATTATTTTTTTTTTTTTTTTTTTTGAGATTTTACCCTAGAGGGCATTCATCTCAGATTCATTATTATTTGGGAGATTGCGTGTAAGTCATGGCAGATTCATCATCCTAACTGCTACAAAGAAATAAAAAAAGTTTATCATGTATTTGAGCTTGAACCTGGGACCTTCTGATCCGCAGGCTCGAGCCTTATCATCTGCACCATTTCTGATACTTAAATCGAAAGACATTAGAATACGATGGCATGACGTCTTAATCATGGGTAACTTTGTTTTAATTCGTGCTGGTAACTCTGTGCGATTTTTAGTATCAACGTGACATACTTTTGATAATTAGCCAATGAAAACGAATTCCTACACAAAAACGATGTATGGACGAAATATTCGTTATACAAAGGAGTAATAGCTAATCAAGTAAGTCACGTAAAATAATGTAAAATTATATGACTTTTATATGTAAAATCGTAAAAATATCGTATTTTTTTCGTGATTTTTTTAACTAAAATTGTTGAATAATTTCGAAATACGAAATTTAACTACCGTAGTGGCTTCGGAAAAGTTGTAGAGTATTGTTCTAACTTTATCCTAACGGTATCTCCGGCACCTTTTAGGAGCAATTTTGTGATTTTCTGAGTAAATTTCTGTAAAAACGGCTAAAAAACATAAAATCGATTTGATACACCTTTAAATCTTTATGAATTTGGCTCAATTTTGGACTGAAGACTTGTTTTTGCGGGATGCTAACATAAGGCTGAATTTCAAAAGGCTGAATGTACAAAAGGCTGAACACGAAAGGCTGAAAGTAACATAAGGCTGAATTTCAAAAGGCTGAATGCACAAAAGGCTGAAATTGCAAAAATGCAGGAAATAAGTTATAGTACTTCTTTTTTTTCTGGCGTAACGTCCCAATTGAGACAAAGCTTGCGTTCAGCTTCTATACGCATTTCAACAGTTATTAATGAGAGCCTTCTCTGCCAATAACCACTTTGCATTTGTATATCGTGTGACAGGCAGGAAGATGCCCGCGGATGTCAAGGAATTTTCCATTACAAAAAGTTTCTGGCCTGAGGGAGAATCGAACCCGTCACCCTCAGAATGACTACCTGTTCGCTAACCAGATCGGCTACATATATGAGTCCTAGTCATAGAATGTGCTTAGTGAAGAGGCTAATGATGCATACCAGCATAGCAACTAACACAAAAATGACTGATGGTATTTCAATTGGAGATTTTTCCTTCTTTGAGAATGAGCTATTCTTTCGAGTCATGCTGTTATGGAGATTGCCTGCCATTACAGCTGCCAACAATGTGATCAGAAGTATTTCCTTCTTTTAAATATATGCTATTCTTTTGAGGAATACTGTCTCAGTTATGTAGCAGATCAATAATTCATACTTTAGCGCGGAAAAACAGTCCTAACGCTTTCCGATTTCGAACATAATAACAGCAGCATGTTCGTCCAATGAACCATCAACCAATAAGCGGTAGTGTGCGTCAAATGTCAAACTCAAGCAAAACCAATGCAAGCGTCAGGGCTGAGTGGTCGGCCAACTAGCAAATTTTCATAAAAATCTTTATATCAGTGTACAATATGAATAATTAGAGTGTTATGTCTGTTTGTTTGTGATGTTAGTGTTGCCTTTAGGCTCGCCGTTTGAAAACTAGTCGAATCATTATTTCAGCCTTATGTTATTTCAGCCTTTTGACATTTTCAGCCTTTTGTGATTCAGCCTTTCGTAATTCAGCCTTTTGTTATTTCAGCCTTTCGTGTTTCAGCCTTTTGTACGTAACCCGTTTTTGCATGTGGATGGATAATTTGATGTGTCACGGAGAATCGGAGAAAAAAAGTTTCAAAGTGAACAGGTCTATTGTAGATACTACAGTGAGGATTCGCTCGTTGGGTCACGACTGCGCCCTGATTAGCGAATCTTATTCGTTCGTTGAGGCAACTGCCAGCTGATCAAAATGTTCTAGACGCACGCAAGTGACGAGAAATACGTCACGAAACACTCACATACTTGCACAAACGTTCTGTATATAGGAG